>NC_056746.1:1001634246-1001924246 GCF_019279795.1 Protopterus annectens | reverse complement strand
AAGTGCCATTTATTTAAACACACAAATTCCACAATGCTAACTGTACGAGAGCCTTGGTCCTTTTGCTGGAGTAAATCATAGTGCAGTTCACAGCTGATTGCAGTATAGTGCTGTAACCAGCTGCCTTAATGAGATGTTTGGCATCTTGCCCATGTCTCTTCATTCCCATGCTTTAATTTAATTCAGCAGTACTTGTAATCATTTAATGAGTTTTATATTAACTTACTGTGGACTAGCTAGAGATATGAGCTGAAGAGCTGGAACATCAGTCGAGTGGTCAGCATTGGAGGTTTGCACTGCCCTTGCCTTTTCTGAAATTCTGTTTTTGGCAGTGTGTCTGACTACTGTCTGTATTTTACAACAGAACCTTTGCACTTTATAGTCATAATGCAGTTTCATTTTGAAGATTGTTACAAAGTAATTCATGAGTATAATGGTTTATCTTCTGTGTGCAACTGAATAGTCTAAGTACTCACACAAGACAGCTTGTGTAAGGTGTTTTACAATCCCATATATGCTATATTTTGTTTGAAAATGTTGCTTAGTAAAAATAGAGCAGTATCTATATGCCCTAGCATACAGAAGAAATGAAACCCATTTGTTGTCTCTCTCATCATTGTAATGCTGAAATAGTACAAAATGAGCTAATTTTAATGTGGATGTTAACAGTTTTTCCTAACACAGGTAATTTCTCATCTAGCCACCTGTTGGATGTCACTGTTTTGTAACTCATGCAGGTATTAATAAAGCTGTTACAGTAGCATGTTGCAAAACCACTACTGTTAAAAATATGGTGCAACTTTGCTGGTGTCTCAGTTTCACAGAACTTTCATGCATGAATTTTGGCCTTTTCACAGTACACCATAGTTTGCCATGTAAGGCCTTCTCAACAGAAGCATAGGGATATGTTTGGGTAAAATGAGCAGAAACAAATGAAGACTAGAAACCTCAACTAAGTTTTGTAATTTACACCTGAAAGAAGGGAACTACTGAAAAGATTAAGTATTATTTGAACTGTGTATAAAATGTGCTTTTAAGTTTCTCTTTATCATGGAGTTCCAGAATTGTCATAGATAATTTTTGCAGACGTATCTAATTTAATTTAAATCCTAAATGTATTCACTCCATACCAGATTATCTTTATAGTCTAATAATAAAATACACTTTTTTGCTTTCATCAGTTTTTCATGGTGTAAGAATGTAACTCCTGTACTGGAAGTGGCGGTATTTATTATATTGTTCAGTGTTTTGTATGAATCATTTAATAAATTTGGTGTAAATATTCTTGCCTTGATTTAGATGGTTTCAGACTGCTTTCTTAGATGTTGCACAATAAACAGTTGTTTAAGTAAAAAGAAAATATTTCAATGACTGATGAGTTCAGAGTGACAACTGATTTCTTTTAACAGTAGTATTTATCATTTGTACATGTTCTAAGCTATATACAGTAGCACTGGTTCATTTTTCATGTAAACTGTGATCATTCGGAAATTTCCTAATACAGTATAAGTGCCGAATGTTACTGACAACATTCTGAGTTCTTTCAAATGCTGTAAGAATTGTGTAGTGATATCTGTGTTAATGGTGTTTTAGAAAATGGACTTCAAACATAAATACCAATACTGATGGACTTACTGCACATCAACAACTCAAATGGCATCAGAAATACTCGGTCACGTGATCTAAACTTCTTTTGCAACCTCAACAGACCAGTTTGGAGGGACAGGTATATCTTGCAGAGTATATTGCTGGTCTTTATCAGACTTTCTGTCCACATAAAATAAAGTTCATCCCTGTCTATATTCAAGTGGAACTTGGATCTATAGAGGAGAAACAGAAAATTTACCCCAGGATTGCCCCCTGTACTACTAATAGACATGGACAGTTACTAAATGCTTTATCCTATGCATGGGTCCCCGCAAATCATCTATGGTGTGATCCCAGTTATTCTCATTTGGGGTCATTTATAATTATCGACCATGGGATGGGTAAGGACGTCTCTAACCAATTGTGATAGGTTAATTTGAAAACAAAAAAGGAAATTGTCTAGGTTTAAAATGTCCCACAAGGGCAGCTAGCCCCGTACTTGCCTATGAACCTGTAAAAAAAAAAAAAAAATTGGTCACTTGGAGTTTCAATGGGGTGAATTAATATACTGAGAGAGCTCAATGAAAAATGAGCATGTCTCATGGCATTTAAATCAGTGTGCCAGTATGTGAAAAATGTGGCAAAGACACCTGCAGTAGTAGATGCCCTTTCATATGACTGTTGCAGTTTTCATAACCCTGCCAAGGATAGCCCAACATCCGACCAGTATACCAAAGCCTTTAGAACTTATAGGCATTGTACATCACATGTACGCTCCCGGTGCAAGGTGTAGGATATAAAGGTAACATAGAGATGCACATACTCAAAACTTCTTTGTTGCCAGTCAAAATGCCCTTCGGCAGTGCTGGTTACCAAGCTGTGTTTCAGATTAATGCCCATGTTAGGGCTCCTTCTTATATTTCTTTTCTATTTAGTGCCATTGGGTTCATGTCATCCAGAAAGGGAAAATGTCAGTGTGGGAGGCAGATTCTCCATAAAGACAGTCACACCCAGGGTCTTTTCTGTTTGTGTACTTCCCACAACCATATGCAGTGTTCTATATGACAGGCTTTTGTCCCTAAGACCCTATGTAGTCATCTCTCCTGTTTGTTTACCTCGAAAACCATTGTCTTAAGCTGTTGTCTCAAGATGCTCTGGTAGAATCTTGTCATCCCGAGTGTCAGTCATCTGCCAAGAAAAAGTCCAAAAAAAATTAGGTCTGGTATGGTTGCTGTACAGCCTCCCCCGGACGTCTCTGTCAAGGCTAGTGAAAGCCCACACGATCGTCCAGTGTTTGCTTCAGATTCCTCTACCATGACCCTGTCAGAGGCTGACATGGATCTGACTTCTCCCATGTCCTCAGAGGCTTTACAAACATCTGCTCCTGATACTGAGGGAGAACCTCGGCTGATTACATCCAAGGTACTGAGTGGGATTCCACAGATTTTAGTTAAGGTGGAAATTACTACTATGCTTATTGAATGTCGCTAGGGCTCTGACCACCAAGACGTGTTTTGTGTGAACATCCCACAGAAAAAGGGAAAAAAAAGCATATTCTCCCTGTAGTTAAAGATCTTGAATGTGAATGGCAGGGTTTTACTCAGGGGCTATATAATGCCTTAATGGCTTTTAAAGCATCCTCAATGGGGTGTCTGTGCCTGCCCCTCCCTGGCCTTCCACTCCTCTTAAAAGACCCAAGGAGCTAGACTCCTCAGATGAGGATCTAGGATTCTGGGGACAAGTCCCTGGCATGCTCTACTCAAATCCCTTTTCCCCTGGAGTATGGTTCAGGGGAAGAGATTTCTGTCACTCGTCCAATCAGCATAAAACAGACGAATAGCTGTGGGTTCAGTTCATTCAGCTTTATTATATACAAACACATCAGGATTAAGGCTTAGTAACCTAACCTTATGTAAACTTATAAACAGACTGACTACTGCACTCATACATATTAACACTCTGGATGTTCTCTCAAAATGGCACTGCTGCCTGCACGTGCTCACTATTTATATGCACATGCCTACACTTGGAGATGCTTCTTAAAGTTACAACACATGCTCTGTTCTACATCCTCCCTCTTTGAGAAATAGGTCATTCACTAAAATGACGGCATTGATTGACATGCAATTATACAGAAATGATCCTTTGACATCTAGTTGTACAGAAATAATTCTTTAACATGCAATCATACAAAACTAAACATATATAAAACAAGCATGTCCAAGTTGCTGTGTATTTTACACTAGGTCTAGAAATGCGACCTGATTGTGTAACATAAAAATCATAATTGGATCAAGCGATGGGGACGGTCTTTAAGGGATGTTCAACTTTAGGGAAAACCAGGACATCAGGAACAGGAATAGGTACTGAGAAATACTCTTCAATATGAACATTGTCTGGGTTGGTCTGAGATCTAGAGTCTGTATCATGGGTACAATGCTGCAATATTGATTCAGACACCAGAAGAAGATGCCTGCAATTTCTCTTGTATTCTATACCCTCAGATTACAATAAATAGGATCTCAGCTCTGCATATATACCTCTCACTTTACCAATTCAATCAAAGCCTTTCGAAACTTGCATCCTCACTGTCTCTCCTCCTTTCAACGGATGAAGAAATCTGCTCATTTTATCATACTGGATTTCTAAAAGGAATGCTTCTTAAGCAGTTGTGCTTGAATTGCTCTGTTGTATTAGCATTAAGCACCAGCAAACTGGAACTAATAGGCAAGGTTGTTTTGGTTTGCCTAGGTAGAAGTCTCTGAGCAGGTGAGCCAAGTAGGTTGTCACGGGGTATATTTCTGAGATTAAGTAAATTCAAGAAGATATCAGTATTGTCACACTTTGACCTCTCTAGTAATTGCTTTGCATTCTGTACTGCACGTTCAGCCAGGCGGTTTGTGAGTATTCCAGACTGCTAGTGATATGGATAAAGTCCCACTCTTTTGCAAATTTCTGAAATAATTGACTGGTAGAACTGGGTACCTTTGTCAGAAGTAACTGTGTGTGGACTACCATGGACTGAGAAATGATGTTTTAATTTGGTAATAACAGTACTGGATGTTAGGTCAGGTAGCAAATCAATCTCAAACCAGTTCGAATAAGAGTCTAACAGCACTAAGTAATACTGATTGTTCCACTCAGTTCAGGAATCTGGCTTAGCTGAAGTGGTTCTTTTTGCAAATGCAGTTTAGTACTATTGCATATTGAACATGAGAGCACTTTAGCACTGTATTTTGACAGAGAAAGCCAAAATACTAGTCCTCTTGCCCTTCTTTTTGGTAGCTTTGGAACCTGAGTGTCCACAATGCAAAATCTGAATGTATTCATGTTGTAAGGAAGTAGGAACAATGGGCCAGATTCAGGAAGGCTTACACGGAGTTCAAGAGTAGTGTAAGCCTCCGTGTAAGCCTCCTGATTCAGGAACAGCCCAAATCTCCGTGTAAGAGACAGCTAACACGTCTCTTACACGGACTGGGCGTGGAAATGCTCAATACCTCATTTGCAGCTCCAAGATATGCAAATGAGGTATTTGAGCGATCCACGGTTAAAACCAGTCCGTGTAACGGACGTGTTGCAGAAATGTACTCAGCTGACAACTGAGTACATTTCTGCAATTAAAAACGGAGCTATGTCAGCTCCAAATAAAGGGTGCATATGTTTCATTACATGCCAATGGCCAAATATGTGGCCATTGGCATGAAAAGTGTTGCAAAAATAAGTTATATAACTTTTTTTTTCACGGGATTTCTGGGTTTAACTGCAGCACACCGCAAACGGGTGCGCTACCTAAAACTAAAACCGAAGCTTATAAGCCCACAATTGTGGGATTTATGTAGTACATTGAATGTCAATGGAGGGACTTGCAGACCAAAAACAATATGGCCTCCGTGTAGTGGTTGTCAAGGGGGGGAAGCTCCGTGTAAGACATGTAACTAGTCATTACTAGGCAATCCTATGTAAATGAGGGTTACAATACTGAATCACACTGCCACATAGGTAATGAGCACTTTCTGAGTAGTGTAAGACTTAGAGAAGGGGAGGAACAGAGTAAGAGGTAGGTGACATCACGGGGGGGAAGGATAGAAAGAAATGTACCAGATTGGAGGGCAATGTAAGGTAACAGATGACAGACAGACATCAGGGAGGGAGGTGTGTCTCAACAGAACACTAGGAAAGTCAAGAAATTGAGGGTATACGCTATCCCTACACTCAAACTTTCTTGATATACGTGCATGCGCGTGTAAGGCAGGTTTAACATGTGGGAGCGTGTTGCAAACTGTTTACAACGGTTTGCGGGCGCACGTGTTGAAGGCAGTGCATGCTTTTAACATAAATCACACCGTAAGGATGTGTGCGTGTAACACCGTGTAGGGATGTGTGCGTTTAAGTAACTGTGAGCATGTTTAAGCTGGTGTGCACATTGCTCCCCCTCAGGAAACAGAGAGGAAACAGGAAACAACTAAAATACATGGAAACTGACAGAAGCTACTACTAGAGTTAATTGGTGGAAACAATTAGAAGCAGGCAATTACACAGGCAGACTAGAAGCCCAACCCAGCACTTAAAACACAACAAAGAGCAATGCAGGCTGTTTCTCACAAGAGATACTGCCAAAAACTAAGCTATCAGAATTGAAAACTGAAAAAAGCTGAACTCAGAGCAGAAATGCTAGGGGCTGCCATGGCTATTATAATCAGGCATAGGCGAATTGCTGAGGGTGGTGACAATGCAGACGCTGACAGACAACCCAGAGTGAGGAGAAGGAGAAGAGTATACAGGCCCAGGGTCACCTACCATGGGTTACATGAGCTGGAGATAGTAGAGCGCTACAGAGTGGACAGAGACCTTCTGCAGCAGATTGTTGAGCTGTGCAGGCCACATCTCACACACAGAACCAACAGAGGGGAACCCATCCCAGTAGAAACCAAGGTATGTGTTGGCCTAAGAATACTAGCAACAGGTACCTTCCAGAGACCAACTGGTGATATGATGGGGATATCACAGGCATCAGCCTCCAGAGTACTGCACCAGTTCCTGGATGCCATGTCACCACATGTCAGTGATCATATATATGTCCCTAATGACCGTGAGGTTGTGGCCAGCAATATGCGCCTCTTCCAGCAAATAGCGGATACCCTGAGGTGCTGGGTGCAATAGACTGCATGCACATACGCATCAAAGCACCAGCCGGTGAGCGGGTAGAGCCTACATTAACCGCAAGGGATACCCTCCATCAACTGCCAGGTCGTGTGTGATGCCCAGGGCATAATAATGAATGTGTGTGCTGGCTGCCCTGGGAGCTACCACGATTCCCACATCTGGCATCTGATGCAGCTGTACCAATCATTTGCCAATGGGGACTTCCCACACGGACACCTAGCGGGGATGCAGGTTATGCACTTGAGCCGTGGCTGATGACACCCATCAGAAATGCACACACACCTGAACAGGGACGCCATAATGAGGCACACGCACAAACACGTAATATCATAGAGCGTGTGTTTGGGCTGCTCAAGTCACGGTTCCGTGTCTGGACACGCCTGGTGGAGCTTTGCAGTACACACCAACTACATGTACCCAAATGATCATGATATGTGCTATGCTACATAATATGATCCTGGAAACAGCTGCAGCAGGACCAGCACAGGGCTGGGCCAAACATCCCCCACCATTGCCAAGGCCACCACAGGCAGGGGTGACTCGGAGGAGGAACAACCTGACCTAGTCCCAGTAGGCAGAAGGAGGTGTGCCCAGTATGCCCTGGCCTTGGCAAAGAGGCAACGATAGCACATACGCTTGGTCAGTAGGAACACTGGGACTGATACCCGCCTGACTCACTCATACAGTAACAGGGATGCCTAACATGACACAACCTGCTTCCAAACGTACAGGAGTGTAGTATGTGTATCCGACAGAGGTGGCCCTGCAGCACCACCTGAGGCATGAATGCCATGTGTTAAGTAATGTAATATCATGTACAATATGCACACCTGAGGACCCCAACTAACATCCATATCCACGCATATGACCCTGCGGAAACAGCTGCACGTCATACAGTGATGTACATGTGCAAAAACATGGAACAAGATACAAAATGAGGGTGACTAGCAATAAATAGCATGGATAACCACACACCCATGTTTGTACCACAACAAGAAGCAACATGGAATAGCCATGGTCAAAACCAATGGCTAAAACCGACTACTACTATATAGCTTGCTGCAGACCACTGTCCTAATAGCAGGAACTGCCCCAGGCCTATGTCCATAGGTTCATACTAGGCTATCTGCCCTAGGGCATTAATAAGCCTAGTCCAGAGTTTTGTGGCTTCTGCCACCCCTGCAAGTTGATGGATAATATGCCCATTATTTTGCTGTGCCTCTGTCAAGCAGTGATACTGAGGTTATCCCTGGGGTATACCTGCAATCTCCCATCCATTGGTCAAGATCTCATTTGAACAAAGCCAGTGAGGTGCTCAGCCTCACATGTACCAGGATGTTGTTCCACAGCATATGGACTCTCTGGGTGATGAATCTGTCCCTCCAGCACATCCTATTAATATCTGTGTTGAGGTTTAGGTCTCCTGCCCTTGTAGTTCTGATGGATGTAGAGGTCTTGAGGTGAAGCATGTTCATTAATTCTGGGTTGGACATAGCCTTGTATGTCAGGCACAGGTCACCTCTGAGCAGACGGTAAGCGACTGAATACAGCTGGAATTCCTTCAGTTGGGCAGCATAAGAAATATGTTTGAGACCCTTTCACCTCCTGTCGAGGAATTTGTGGGCCCATCCAATCTGAATGGGGCATTGTATGCAATCATTGGTCTGATGAGTGATGAGTACAGGGAACAATGACCTCCCTTGATCTAGATGTGAATCACTGCATGATGAGGTGGCCAATGTAGAAGGCCTTCCAAACTACCCTGGCAATGTGAGTGTCAAACAAAAGGTCACTGTCAACCTGGGTGCCCAGGTCCCTGATAACCTCTGTAGTGCTTAGAGGATTGCCACCTAGATGGGAAGTAGTGGTAACCTTGTTCTTCCTGAAGGGTATGGCTATGCATTGTTTAGTGTTTAATGTAAGGCCATGGCTGTGGCACCAGTTATCCGTGTCTATGAGACCCTTCTGAAGGATGTCTGTGTCAGATGGGTTTCCAACTATGCTTCCCAGTTTGCAGTCATCTTCAAACTTTGTCAGCCATAATCCTCCTGTGTTTGCTTGTACTTCTGAAAAGTAGATACTGAACAAATGTGGGCCCAGGACTGAGCCCTGTGGGACACCACTTGTGACAGCTCTGGAGTGTGAACTGGCACCAGCAACTTTGACCCTGTGTGTTCCGTCACTTAGCCAGTTTGCAACCCATGCTGTGATGTATGGGTTCACAATTAAGCTGGTGATGTTTTCAATGATACCTGAGTGGGGTATTGTGTCGAAAGCCTTTGCCAGGTCAAGGTAGGCTGTGTGGACTGCCTTGCCCATGTCAATGGCCTGGGTGACTGTTTTGAAAAAGTCAACCAAGTTTAAAAGGCATGATCTGCCCTTGACAAAGCCAAACTGGATTGGATCCAATGTCTGCAAGTCCCCTATGTCTTCATTTAGAATTCCCATTATGATCCTCTCCATAGCTTAGCAGAACAGGCTTGTCAAGCTGATGGGATGGTAGTTTCCGGGGTTGGTGGAGGCACCTCCTTTGTGAAGTGGGTCCACCATTGCTGTATGCCACTCCTTGGGAACATATCCTGAGATGAGGCTAAGATTAAACAGCTGCCCTAACTGCGGGTGTAATTACTCATTGAGTTCATGGAGCACACAACTGGGGACACCATCTGGTCCCATGGATAAAGTGTTTTCTGCCTTGGACTGAGCAGTTCCCACCCCAGCAGTGGAGATGTTTGGGGGGCTACAATCCTCTGGTGTACATACCCCTCCAGTTGGGGGAGGGAGAAATCTGCACTGAACCTGTCAGCCAGTATGTTGCCAATGTCTGTAGGTGCAGTGATATCAACATCATTCCGAACTAAGTCTGAGCATATCTGGGAGTTCCCTCCCAGGTTTCAAACATAGGTAAAAAAGGCCTCCTGATTGTCCCGGGAGTCCTGAGTGGGTTTACTCTCAAAACATGCCTCGGATGATTGTATAGGGGAACCCAGTGTTTTACTCACAATGAGCAGGGGTGTCTTCCCTCCTACGGATTACGGTCTATCTCGTAGTAGCTCCTTCCTTGTGTTGTACAGCTTGTTTATGGCTAGGGTCCACCAGACTGGATGCTTGCCTGTGGTACAAAGAGTCTTTTTTTTTTGGGATTGCCTGATCCATGCAGTCCTGGAGGTGCTGGTAGAAGGCATTTCTAAGTGATACAGTGGCTTGGGTAATGGTGTCCGCTGGCCTGGGGGCCTTGAAAGAGACCACACCAGTCCTCAGAAATGTGAAGTCGGCATTTGAGAAGGTCTTCACTGTTTCTTTTCCCATCTGGGGTGTGGGTGGGATGTGGACTCCCACTGAGAGTAGTCCATGATCTGATCTCACCAATGATGGGTATACGTCTGGTGTTGAACAGTGTGACCCCATGTTCGTGATGATGAGTTCTAGTATGTTGCCTCCACTTGAGGGGATTGGGACCAGTTGTTCCATGGCATTTCAGTGTATGAACTCTTGGAACCTTTGTGTTAGAGTGTTGTGGCATGATTAGTGATCCCAGTCTATATGTGGATAGTTGGAATCACCCAGTAGGATGGTGTTTGGAGATACATTTATCCCCTTCAGTGTTTGCAGGATAGCTGTGTGAGGTACCTGAGTTTGAGCGGGTGGCATGTAACATGCTACAAACTGCAGAGCAGTCTTGCCTACGGTCACTGGCACCTGGATGGTCTCCGATGCATCGTGTGTTGCCACCAACCATGAGGTGAGGGTGTCCTTGATGAATATGGACACCCACCATCCTTCTTGGTGTTGTCGGGATGCTGGTGCCGGAATGCATGATATGAGGTAACACCCGATAGTGCCGGGTGCTGTCAGAAGCTGTGAACCAGGTTTCAGGCACAGCACAGACATCAATGTGCTACATACTGAGAAGGGCATAGAGTGTGTGCAGCTTGAGGTTGAGACCTTGGGCATTGAGCAGCATTACCCTTAGTGTCTTTCCTTTACTGTGTTCTAGGGTGGTAGGTGTAGAATCTGAATCTTGCATAAAAAGGCACAATGGGGTGGCAAGAGCATCATCTGAAATCCGAAGCCCAGGGTGACAGGTGCAAGCCGTCCCTTGCAAATCACCGTGGCCTGTCCAGCATGTCATCCCAGGCAGACAGACATTGGACCCCCTTAGAATGACACCATAGTCTAAGCAAAATATTACAGCTGATCATCTTGTCTCTGTTTATGTGGCATCATACTTGGTGAAGGTGGGATACTGCCGAAGGTCAGGGTCATACCTGCCTGGCCTACATAATCAGAGGGATCCTCTATGTCTCTTTCCATGTAGTCCAGGGAGGTACATCTCAGGTCGTTCACACCAGCATGGATTATGACTGGGTCAGACCTGTACTTGCAGTTTAGTGACCTGAGTGCTTGCATTATGTGGTGGATTCCAGTGCCCAATAGGCAGCTTACTGTGACCTCCTCTGTACCTGATCTGGTGAGTGGGACATCAGTGTGTCTGACTATGGAGTCACCTATGACAAGTGTGTCTGGCATTGTGTTTGGCCTTAAGGGCTGTGACTGTTTGGCACACCGACTCTGTGGTCAATGTGTTGCATGCGCTGTGCCCTGTGGAGGCAGTTGTGTGAGTGTCTGCTGTGGTGGCCACTGCCATTCTGGTAGACTTCTGATCAGAGCCTCCGAGAGTGTCTCTGTGTGTCTATGTGTATGATCTTAAGTTGTGACAGTGCCATGTGAGACTGGATTTGTGATGTGTGTGTGGTTAGCTTCACCTTCTCTCTGGTCTTGCTAGTCCTATGTTGAGAGAGCTCAGCCTCCACTTTGGCTATATAGTTGCATCTCTCACATGTATGTGTGTTTTATGGCAGAAGGAGAGGGTTGTCAGTGTACATGAGGCAAGTGTAACAGTGCCTCAATATTCCCAGGTTCACCAGCTGAGCAGGAGAGGACACTAGCAACTGATCTCTAGACATGCTAGAAGGAATAGACAAAACAATGTTGGAATACAGGGAGATATCAAGCCCCCAAGCCACATCATACTGTTTGATTGACAATAGCTACACATACACCGGTGTTTCATAGTGTCATAGTCTACTACTAGGCTATCTGCCCTAGTGCATGTATAAGCCTAGCCATAGTGATGTGGCTATTGCCACCCCTTATAGTGGTAATAAGTGTACAGAATAGATTCTGAATATTGTGCCTCTGACTTAGTAGTGACACATTATGACCTCCTTACGTAATTGAATAACATGACTGTGTCTCTGTCTAGTCTGTGCCTCCGTCTCATATGCAGTTGTCCAGATGTCTCCTGAAGAGAGTCAGTGAGGGACTCTGTCAAACATGAACTGGGATACTCTGCTAGAGTGTGAGATGCCTCTGAGTTATGACTCTGTCCCTCCAGCATGTCCTATACATGTATGTGCTGAGGTTCAAATACTCAGCTCTCATGGCTCTGGTGGATTTGGATTGCTTGCAGTGGAGCATGTCCACCAAATCCTGATTGGACATGGTCTTGTATGTCAGGCATAGGTCACCTGTAAGTATGCGGTATGACACTGAACAAAGCTGGACTTCCTCTATTCTGGAAGCATATGACATGTGTTGAAGAACCCTGATCTTCATGGTAGGTACTTTTCGGGTGCAAAGGTGCAAAAGGCAGGATCTGCCCTGTACAAAGCTGAACTAGGTGGGAACAAGGGTCCGTAGGTCAGTAATGTGTCTGTGTAAGAGCTCCATGACTCCTCCCATATCTTTGCAGACAAGGCTGGTTAAGCTTGTGTGGTGGTAGTTGCCATGGTCTGTGGAGGCATCTCCTTTGTGGAGTGGGACCACTGTTGCCGTATGCCAGTGTTCAGGTACATATCCTGTAGCAAGACTAAGGTTAAATAGCAGTTGTATATATGGGTCCAGCCCCTTCTGGAGTTCACATAGCATGCAACTGGAGATACCAGCAGATCCCATGGATGCTGTGTACTTGTCTTTGCTGAGTGTGGCTCTCACATGGACATCCAGATGACAGTGAGATTACATACAGCAGTGATAACTATCTTGTTTTGGGGGTGAGGGAGGGGGTAAATCGCACTGAAGCTGTCCACCGGAATGTTGCCAATATCTGTCAGGTCACTGGAATATATGTTGTTGTGTACCAACTCTGAGCATATCCGAGGGTTCACAACCAGGTGTCTGACATAACTGAAGAAAGCAGTGTGGTTACCTTCATTGTCTTTGGTGATTTATGTCCCCAAGTTGACCTTGCATGTCTTTATGAGATAATGTAGCTTTCTACTAGTGCTGATCACAGCTGTCTTCCCTTTTGGAGATGTAGCTCTGTCTTGCATTAGTAACCCTCATCTGTCATACAGTTTGTTTATGGCTGGGGTCCACCAGACAGGACACTTTCCCTTTGTGGAGAGGGTCCTGTTTTCAGTTGTGATTGTATGGTCCATGCTGTCTGACATCTAGCTAAGGGAGGTCATTCTGGTTCTGCAGTTATCTTTCATCAGCATTAGAAATGACCACAACAGCCCCTGTGGGTGTACCTCATGCACACACATCCAGCACCTGTAAAGTCCACAACAGTACCTCACCAGGAGTATGACAGAGCTGGAACACATGTAATGTGTAGTCTGATTAAACAGAGTGCAGCTCCACACACTGCCATGCTGTCCACCCAGATGCAAGCTGTGCCTGATGTAGAAAGCCATGTCCAAGCTGGAATCAATGCACATGCTGCACCTTGTACAATCTGAATGGCAGGGAGCTATGCACATGAGGGACCTGAACCCCAGCACTGACATATATAGGACAGGCTGTACTGCATTATCCAAAACACAGAAGCCACCCCCACACATGAGTAAACTACCAGTACAGGTTGTCCATAGAGACACTGGTTGAGTCCCCTCAACAGGAATCCTAATGAGTGGATGGGAGATGGGAGGTTTACCCTGGGTATCAATGTTATGTCACAGGTAGACAGAGGCACATTATACTAAACAAGACATATGACATGGCAAACTACGCTTACAATGTGTTGATGGACAAACACACTCTCTGACTAGAATTAGGTCAAGATACCTCTTGAACACAGCCAGCAAGGTGCTCTGCCTCAAATGGACCAGGATTGTATTCCACAGCATAGGGAGTCTCCGAGTGATAACTCCATCCCTCCAACATGTCCAACATACATCCCTGCTAAGGTGTAAGTCACCTGCACTAGTGGTTCAGGTGGATCTTCTGAGTCTGAGGTGGAGCATGTCCATTAATCTCTGTTTGGACATGGCCTCGCATGTCAGGCACATGTCACCTCTAAGCAGACGGTATGTGAGTGAATAGAGTGTGAGTGTCTTCAATCTGGCAGCATATGACAGCTGTTGGGGTTCCTTGATCCTTTAGGTGGGGGACAGTCAGGGTGTCTCCAATTGCTGCAGATGTTGGGTGAGATACAGCCAGAATAGGGCATTCGACTCGATCAACGGTCTGATAAGTGAAGAGTACAGGGGAACAATGACCCACTAGATCTGGATGTGAATCCCATCCTGATCAGGTGGGCAATGTAGAAGGTCTTCCTAGCCACCTTAGCAATGTGAGTCTCAGAAGAACGGCGACTGTCAACCTGGGTCCCCAGGTCCATGATAACCTCCTCTGTGCTTAGAGGATTGCCACCTATATGGTAGCTTGGGGTCACCTTGCTTTTCCTGAAGGGTATGTCTACACATGTTGTGCACTTTGACTTCAGGCCATGGCCCTGGCACCAGCTATCAGTTACTGTGAGTCCCTTCTGAAGGATATCTGTGTGTGATGCACTGTCCACTATGGTGCCCAGTGTGCAGTCATCTGCTAACATTGTCATCCAAAGTCCTCCCATGTTGGCCTGTACTTCTGGGAAGTACATGACAAACAATGGGGCCAAGGACTGAGCCCTGTGTGACACCACCTGTGACCAGCCTGGAGTCTAACATAGTGCCAGCAACTCTAACCCTGTGGGTCCCGTCCTTAAGCCAGTTTGCAACCCATCTTGTGACATATGGGTTTACATTTCAGTTGTTAGTTTTCCACAATACCTGAGTGGGGTATTGTGTTGAAAGTGTTTGCAAGGCCAAGGTAGGCTGTATGGACTGCCTTTCCCCAACAATGGCCTAAGTGACCAATTTGAAGATGTCAACCCAGTACAAAAGGCATGATCTGCCCCTGACCAAGCCAAAATGGGATGGGTACAATGTCTGCATGTCCCCTATATCTTTGTTTATGAGCTCAATTATGATCCTCTCCATAGATTTGCAGACTACACTTGTTAAGCTTATGGGGCAGCAATTACCAGGGTCTGTAGAGGCACTGCCTTTGTGCAGATGTGCACAACTGGACACTAACCAGGCTGTTGTGCACACTATGGAAATGTAAAGCAGTGATAGGACTAAAGCCCAGGATACTGACCACCACAGTGAAAGTACTGAAACACTACACTAGACAGTGCTACAGTGTTAGGTCAGTATGAACGGATGTTGACAATTGTGTGCAAAGTATCCCATGCAAAACCTGCAGGCACAGTATACTCCCTGTTTTGTTCACACAGAAAGCATTTGGACAGTAACTACACAACATGGCACAGAACACACAACCATAAACTGGAGGTATTTGTTGAAGGTCACACTCATCCACAAATGTGATGGGCTGCAGAGTTCAACATATGTAAAGCCCACACTGGGCATGCTCACACACTTAGATAAATGAGACATCTTTCACACAACATGCCATGGGAAGGCTGAACTGGGCATGCTCACACACTTGGTCCAAATTTTACTCCTAGCAAATGTGAAAACACACCAGAGGATGCTCATCCCCTTTCTAGACACTGATCATGTAAGCACCCTATAAGTTTATTGGAGAAAAGGATTCTCTCAGTAATCCGAATAGCTACCGTGCTAATGCGTCTGTCTGTAGTGTCATAACATAGTTAGGTAGGGGTTTGAATCCAGCAGATGGCAAGTGTGTGTGAAGGGGGTTAAGTGTGTGTAAGTGTGTATGAAAGAAACATCCCTTTTGGCAACTGGGAAAACACACCACAGGATGATCATTCCACTTTCTAAACTCTGATGATGTCAGCACCCTATAAGTATATCAGGGAAAGGAAATCCCCAGTAATGCGAATAGCGCTGCGCTAATGCGTCTGTCTCTAGTGTCATAACCTAGTTAGGTAGGGGTTTGAATCCAGCAGGTGGCAAGTGTGTATGAAGGGAGTAAGGGTGACTGTAAGTGTGTATGAAAGAAACATCCCTTTTGGCAACTGGAAAAATACACCACAGGATGATCATTCCACTTTCTAAACTCTGATGATGTCAGCACCCTATAAGTATATCAGGGGAAAGGAAATCCCCAGTAATGCGAATAGCGCTGTGCTAATGCGTCCGTCTCTAGTGTCATAACATAGTTAGGTAGGGGTTAGAATCCAGCAGGTAGCAAGTGTGTGTGAAGGGGGTAAGTGTGTGTGTATATGAAAAAAACATCCCTTTTGGCAACTGGGAAAACACACCACAGGATGATCATTCCACTTTCTAAACTCTGATGATGTCAGCACCCTATAAGTATATCAGGGGAAAGGAAATCCCCCAGTAATGCGAATAGCGTGCTGTGCTAATGCGTCCGTCTCTAGTGTCATAACATAGTTAGGTAGGGGTTTGAATCCAGCAGGTGGCAAGTGTGTGTGAAGGGGGGTAAGTGTGTATGATTGATATGTCCCTTTGGCAACTGGGAAAACACACTACAGGATGCACATACCCCTTTCTAAATGATATCACAATTATGTATGGCTTTTGATTACAGACATGCCACGTGTGTTGTGCACACACAGAATGCCCATGTGTGTGGGTTGTCCCTCACAATAATGCATGACATTGATTACACCGGTTATGGCAATGCACACATGATGTATGTGTGTGCCAAATACACATATGTACCTGTGACTTTCAATAGTTACCATGTGTGATGCCTGCCACATGTGAATACATGGTATTTGCACAGGGTAACATTATGACCGTGGTCTTCTGTGCAGGTGCTGCATGTGGGATGTGTATATACAGTGTGAGATGTAGATGCTATCAGCCTAGTAGTGAGGGATGCACACCTGGTCTGGGGCATAAAGTCTACATGTTGTTGATGTACAGGAGCTGCATGTTTTCACCTGTTGTGGGAGTGGTAAGACAGTATTCCATAGCAATGCAGTGACTGCATGCTAAGACCCATTCAGCTAGGGTGTTGTAGCTACACTTATTCATTAGCATTCAGTAATTTGTCGGAATCCCTGGTGAGGGTCTGATGCCAACCAAGGTCAGGGGTCTACCAGCCTGTGTCACTTGCTCAGTGATCCCTTCCATGTTCCCTATCATGTATCCCAGTGAGCGACATCCCACATCAGCTGTGGTGGCATGGACAATGACTGAGTCATATGTGTCCATGCATCTGACTGACTTGTATGTTGTTGTTACAGTTTGGCCATGTGTTTCCATCTCATACATGTGATGTACATCAATGGGTAGGGGATAGGGTTGACTGTGTACATGTGGCAGCTGTGACATTACTACATGACACACATATTCCACAACTGTACCATAGAGGTGACTGACAACTGACCTTTGCACATGCTACGGAGTATTGAGATTACATTGGTGATTGACAGCACATAGGGCCAATGGTGAAAAAGAGACATAGGTCCATAGGTTCGTACAGGGATATCTGCCCAGGGCATGTATCCACCTAGCCAGAATGTGTGTGCCTTTCAACATGCATTGTGAATCTGTCTTGCTATGCCCTTTTCCAAGGTTAGTATACTGTGCCTCTTTCTCACAGTGACACATAAGTGATACCCAGGGTAACCCTACAATGTCACATCCAGTCATTAATATCACTCTTGAAGATAGTCACTGAGTCAGTCTGCCTAACCTCTATTGGGATAATAATCAGGAATGAAGGAGCCTGTGAGTTGTGAATGTGCCCTCCAGCATGTCCTATGTATATCACTCCTGAGGTTCAAGTATTTCCAGCGTGTATCCTGGTGGGATCTGGATATTCTGAGATGCAGCATGGCCATTAAGTGAGGGTATGACCTGGCCTTCTATGTCAGGCACAGATTGCCTATGAAGAGGCAGTATGTCACTGAGTAGAGCTGCTGCTACTTTAACCAGTCAGTATGTGGCATCTGTTTGAGCACTTTGATCCCCTTGTTGAGGTACATATGTGGTAGCTCCAGTTGCTGCAGGTGTCTGGTAAGGTGCATGCCGACAGGTTCATCATAGTCAATTATGGGCATGATGAGGGATGAGTAAAGGGGCACAATGTCCTCCCCTGGCCTACATGTGGATCCCATGATGATGTGGCCCATATAACATGCTTACCTAACCACTTTGTCCATGTTGTTGTCAAATGGTAGAATGCTATCAACCTGCGTACCCCAAGGTCCATAATTCCTTGGTCTGCACTTACTGGATTAACACATATGTGGTGCGTTGTGGTCACTTAGTGTTTGACAAAGGGGATGACTATACTCTTTCTGTCATTCACGTTGAGGCCATGGCTGTGGCACAAGTCGTGTGTTTGCAAGAGTCCCTTTGGAGGATGCGTGTGTTAGCTGGTGAGTTGATTATGGTGTTTGGTCTGCAGTCACCTGCGACTTGCTGAGCCACAGTACTTCCATGTTGGCCTGTACCTATGACAAATATATAATGAACATGACAGCTCCTAGGGCTGTGCCTTGTGGGACACCACTTGTACCAGGTTGGAGGCTGACATGGCTCCAGCAATTCTACCATGTGTGTTCTGCCCTTGAGCCACTGTGCAATACCCATAGTGACATAGGGGTTAATATGTACACTGGTGAGCTTCCCTAGAATGCACAAGTGGGCTCTGTATCCAAGGCTTATGCAAGGTCCAGGTAGGCTGTGTGGACCTCCTACCCCTTGACAGTGGCCTTGGTGACTGTTTCAAAGAAATCAAACAGGTTTGATAGGCAGGATTTGCCATTGACAAAGCCAAACTGTGTATGGTGACATGTCTGTAGGTCCACAATATCTAGATATGTGAGGTTCATGATGATCCTTGCCATAGCTTTGCAGACAAAGCTAGTCAGACATATGGGGCGAGTAGTGTCCAGGATCCGTGACGGCACCACCTGAATGTTGAGGGACCACTGTTGCTGCATGCCACTCTCTGGCCACATATCGTGTATTAAGGCTGGGATTGAACAGTGGTGTTATGTCTGGGTGTAGCTCTTCTTGTGGTTCATGTAGGACACAGCCTGGGACACTGTCTGGTCCCATTGATGCAGTGTTTATTGCTTTGGGAAGGGCATCTCTTACCTGAGCGTCTGTGATGTCAGGGGGGGAAGCACTGTGCTGCGAGACATATTTGCCCTTTTGGTGTGGTGGGAGAGAAGGCAGCATTGAACCTGTCCACTAGGATGATGGCAATGTCTGTGTGTTTTATATTTTGTGTGACATATTGGATTACCTCTGAGCATATCTGGGTAGTACCACCCAGGTTACTAACATAACTACAGGCAGCCTTGTGATTATCCTCAGTGGCTTGTGGAATCCTCTCTCAAAGATGGCCTTAGACAATCATATGGGTGCCTGTAGTTGTCTTCCAATACTCATCAGTGGTGCCTTCACATTTTGGGAGGTTGTTGTATCATGTAGTGGCGTCATCCTTCTATTGTATAGTGTGTTTATGGCTGGTGTCCGCCCAGGACATCTGCCTTTGGAGAATTGGGTCATGCTTTCATATGTGGCTTCATGATCCATGCATTCCTGAATGTGTCCACAGAATGCCTCTATACAGGTATCTGCAGTCTGGTCCATATTTTCAACAGGCCTTGGGCCTTTGAAGGTTTCCACATCATTTATGAGGGGTGTGCACTTGCTTGACATGAGCTGTTGACAGACGTGCAGCCTCCAGACAGAGCAAGGTGAGGGTCACAGTCAGCTACCTGTTGGGTGATAGAATGTGCCACATAACACAGGCACACAGGTCACTCCACAGCAAGTACAGCTATGAGGCAGACAGTGTCCATGCTGGTGCAAACAACCTGAGACATACCTCCCTGGACCACATGGAAAGAGACACAGAGGAGCTCTTACAGCACCCTCTCAAACTCAGGACTCCCACACAGCCTTCATGCTGACACAGGAGTGTTTAGATTACTCTGCAAACACCATCATACTGGGTGATGCCAGCTACCCAAACATAGACTGTGAACATTACACAAGCCACAATACCCAAACTCTAAGGTTCCCATTGATCAGACATTCTTTGGCTATGGAACAGGTAACCAACCTTCCCACAAGAGGGGCAGATATACTAGAGCTGATCTTTACAAACATGAGTACAAACTGCTCACCACTGGGAGTATATCCTCATTGTTGCAATCAAACCATATACTAATCACACTGGAGTTCTGGATCCCACATATGCAAACCTCCAACACATCGATGTGTGTGTGTGGGAAATGTCCCTATTAGCAACTGTGACAGTATCGCACAGGATGCAGATCCCCTTTGAAACACTGATGATGTCAGGACTGTATAATTATATCACCTGTAGTAAAGTCCTCCAGTAATTTGCATAGCGCTCTGCTAATGCGTCTTTCTTCAGTGTCATAATGTAGTTAGGTAGGGGTTTGAATCCTGCAAAGGGAATGTATGTGTGTTAGTATGAGTGTGGTTTATGTATGTGCACTATGCTGGGAGGGTTAACTGCCTTTCCTCAACTGGGAGAACACACTACAGGGTGCACATCCCTCCTCCTACACACAGATGATGTCAGCACCCTCTAAGTACAGCATTATTAAAGATTTCTCCAACTACTGCAAATAGCACACTCTGCTAATGTGTCTGTTTCTACTGTCATTGCACAGTTAGGTATGGGTTTGAATCTTGCAAATGGAAAGTATGTGTTTTACTGTTGGTGGGGTTAGTGTGTGTGCACAATGATGGGGTGGGATGTGGCTTTTGCCACATGGGGCTATGCACTGCAGGGTGGTCATTACCCTTAACAAGCAGTGATGTTGATAGCACCCTATACAAACAAAACTACAAAACAGAAGGTGGTGGTACTGATAACACATGTAAGGTAACACTTCTTCAAGTAATGTCCACAAAACGGAGTAGGATAATCAAACAATTCTTTTATTCTATACAGACAACATGACAACAGACAACTAACTGCCAGTACTCAGTATAGTGTTACATGCTACTGTAACACGCACATGTACCTGAATATACCTAGATAGTGTTCTGAAGCCTGAATGTGGCAAGTGTGTGGATGTGGGATGTGTCTGTGTGTGCATTTCCGTATGGGAAACATGTTTGATGTGGCAATCAGGGTACTACAGTACCTGATGCACATTACATCTTTCAACTGATGAGGTTGCCTGCACCCTGTGAGTACAGGTAGAGAAGGGGATGCCAGTAGTAAACAACATAGTGCACTTCTGAAATGTGTACCTGTCATGTATCAACAGCTACTCATGTAGGGTGATAAATAATGGGAATGGCAGGTGAGCGTGTGCATGTGTGTGGGTAGCAGGGTGTGTATAAATGCATGTGTGACAGAACAGATACATGTAGCTGAATCTACATAACAGCACAAGATGCGCATTGCCATAGTCAATGTTAGCATGTGATGGTGTGCAGCTGGTACACTTTAAGTAGTATGGGTGCAGATAACAATTGAGGACATTCATACAGTTACTGCAGCAGGACTGCTGGGATATACACACAATTATACTGCAACAGTCAACAGTTACCAACATGTTACTACTTATACACATCTATGTAGTCACCCTGTGCATCAGCAACGTGTTTACCTTTACCTGCACCGATGTTGTAGTATGCAGGAGGTGGCACAGTGTCATCATATGCACAGGGTGTGGGTTAGGTATGCCCAAGCGGGCACTGGTAACACCAATTGACATGTGTGTGTATGTGTGTTTGTGAGGGGCAGCAGTACAGGGTGGACCGTTGTTGGTGCAGTGTGTGTGTGTATGTGTTTGCCCTAGGTGTTAGGTTTCTGCATGTGTGTAAGCACGCACACAGTCCCACATAATGGCTGCCATGTACAGGGTTTTGTGGACAGCCACAGACTGCACCTGTCAGGTCATCCAGATCAGTGTCTGTGGGCACGGACACGGTACCTGTGCCTGGCAGGGGTGCTACGGGCCGTATCCGGTACTAACCCAGACTGGGTACTGTCATCGGAAGCAGGGGTGTGTTGACTGGACACAGTTCCCTGTTGGGACTGTCCAGAGCCACGTGCACGTGGTCTCCTGGGGCGTCTGGATGACAGCACAGACCCAGCATTGCTGGGGCTGGTGCTGGCACTGGCACTTGAGGCGCGTGAGTGGGCCTGTTGTCCACGGCCACTGCCAGCTGGTGCTCTTGCTGGCATACGGCCACGTCGACATCGCAAATGCACACCATTGCCCTGGCCCATGGACATCTGGTTGTGGAGCAGCTGTTCTATGCCCCCACAACGTCTGTCAACGACATCTGTGAAGTTACGGATAGCATTCGCAACATCATGCATGCCGTCTGTCATGGCTGTGCGACATGCTCTCAGCTCCCTCAGACCCTGTCTGGTGTACCTTTCCATACGTGCCTGTGCCTGCATGACAGTTCTAAACATAGTGGAGGTTGACATACCTCCTTGGGCACGTCGGCCAGAGGCAGTACGGCCACGGATGCCCCCATGAGAACCCATGGGCGACTGTCTGTGTGGTACCATTGGAGGCCCCTGCTCATGGCTGCCTTGTGGGGATGCATGTACCACAGGTACCACATTACCCTGATCTATGCCCACTGCTGACTGTCCATCACCTAGGGACAATGGTGACAAAGGATGTAACAGCAGGATGACTGTGCGCATTGACGGGGTTGAAAGCTGTGTACTGTCAATTGGCTGACCAATGGCGGACCCAGACACACCTTCCTGCACCATTACAGACATTTCATCATCATCAGTACCTGGGGCACAAGATTCAGGTTCCCTGCTGCAGGTCACCAGAGCAGCACCAGAACCTACGGGAGGAAAACATGGAACACAGATTACAGTCTCAATACATATTTGACAGAGATGCATTTCAATACTAATGCACACATTCAGAAATGGACACATGCACTCATGGACACTAACACACATGCACACTTGGGCACAGGCACACTTGCACACATGCACACCCCACAGTAAACACACACATCAGTACCGTGTTACACTACTCAATTTACTACCTGTCAATTACAGTTATTGTGAACACAGTCACCAGCATGTCTAATACAGAGTTACACTACTCTTCCTAGTTTTATAAATTGTTTTACAGATAATGTTAAAAAGACTCACCAGCATGTATGGCCTGCCTCATTGCTAGATGGGAGGGACCTGGAAGTGTGAAGAGAGTAATGTCAGTGGGCACATGTGTGCCATTCATTTTGCACATGATACAGTACAGTAGTACACTAGTTCCCTTATACACATCAGCTGCACATCATGTCTGTATATATATCATGATGACAGATACATACCACATGCACACCTTATGCGTGCATGAAGTAACAGTGTACAGAACAGTCATATGTACATACCAGGAGTTAACTCTAATCTCACCCTTACCTCTCTTCAAACGTCAACTCAAACTGTACTTCCAAAACCACTGGCTTTGTTCTTCATGGAGTCCAGGCTAACGTCCCTCTCCCTACCCTCTCTTCACCTTTAACCCCTCATTGTGCATAGAAACTAGCTTCTACCCTGTTTCTTTCACCTTGATGTCCTTCTATGCTCTGACCTACTTCTCCCATCCCTCCCACCTCCTCTTGACTGTCTTCCTTCTTTTCCTCACTTCCTTCTTGACTCCTGCCTCTTCCATATCATTGTATCTGTCATACTCCTTCTACTTCTCTACCCTTCTGAGCCCTAACTATTATGTATATGGCTTTTGCCTTATTGCATAACCATTATGCTTTAGGTAGGATTGCTTTGAAACCAACGGTACATTGTGTATGACTCTAAACTGTTTGACTTCCTTACATGTATGTTGATTTAATTAACAGGCTGGTGTACAATTCTATTATGTTGGCTGTCTGTATTAACAACTTGTCTGTCTGCCTTTATTACATTATGTGTGGAGCTTTTCTCCACAGGCCTCTACTGAAAATGGACTTATATCCAGCTAGACTATCTGGGTCAACAAATGTAAAAGTAATAACAATAAATGAATATGGCATCTTACCTGCACGCCGTTGTCTTGCTGCTGTGTGGATCCAACCTCCATCAGGATGCATGATTGTTGCTGTTGTTCTGGGGCTGGATCCACAACACTTAGCAGTAGCCCCTCCTGTCTGGTGAGGGGGATGTGTGGCCACCCGCCCCACCTGTGGCAACCTGTTGCCTGCGGATATCTGCAGCACGCTGGCGGACATTTCTTATCAAATCACTGCAGTGATGTCTCACCTGCTCATATGTCCTATCATGCATGCCAACATCATTTATCCTGCTAACAAGGTTTTGCCACAGTGCAGACCTCTCCTGCTGATTCTGGGTGGTGCGTGAGAACAGGATGGCATAGTCACGCACCAGGCTCTGGTGAATCACGTCATCCTCTGCAGCAGAGTAAGCAGGGTTCCTTTTTGGTGCCATGTCTATCTGGAAAGCTACACAAACAGGTTATCAGCATAGTATCTCAACAATACATGGTACACATTCTATACAGGGAGTGTTAACTTCTACTTATTACTGCTTGGTTAAAACTTGATTACAGTGTAGCTATCATTCTATGTCATTTGTACTAAGTACTTGGCCTTCAGACCGGTTGTTTTACATTAGGGAGGTTGGTGGCAAGCACTGTGGTGGCAGGACACATATCTTTCATCCATTGAAGTTGGGAACTGCTGATTGTGGGCCCAGTGTACAAGTGTATTACTTCTGGTATGGGCAGTTGGCCTTCAGGCCAGTTATTTAACATTAACGAGGTTTGTGGTCTGCACTGTGTGACAATAGGCTGTACTCTGCCATTCATAGCTGGGGACATCTGGTTTCAGGTTTATAGTGCCTGCATATCTGAGCTGTATCTTACTGACATTGCTACACCTTGTTTGTTGTAGCAAACACTACATCCAGGCCTCCTGGATCTACCTTTGTTTATATGCTTGTTATCTGTTAGCTTGTTATTTCACTGGTATGCTACTTCCACATAGTACACATCTTCTCAACACATCTGTGACTCACTACTGATATCTGCATTGCTTACTGTGCGTACTTCCATGTTACACATGACAGCAAGTGACTGCTTGTCATTGTTGCATTTACTTAATTGTGACACATTGCACTTAGGTTACCTGGCACTTGCTCACTGACACTTTTATATCAGTCAGCAGTTGTAGGTAATGTCAGTACACCCTCACTCCCCACTGGACCTTGTTTTCAATCATTAATGATTACAGAATTCACAATAGTATTCTAGCATGTCCAGAGGTCAGTTGTCAGTTCCCTCTCCAGTCCAGCTGGTGAGTGTGGTACTCCAGAGACAATGTTAGAACAGATGCATGTACACAGACAACCCCCTCCTCCTAACAACAAATTCAAACTCATGTGAGTGATGCAACCATATACCAGACTGGAGGCTAGGCTCTGTCTACTCAATACCGCCATAACCAGTCAGGTGGCAAAGGGGATCACTCACTACACTTCCAGTCTCACGTAGACCTACCACAACAGCGGACCTAACACATGATCACACATGATCATACTTGTAGGCTCAGACCACAGCTCTGCCTATGCAGCAGAGACCTCCTAAGCAGACATCCAGGCAACCACTACCACATAAACGAACATGTGCAACACATATCACACAAAGCCAATGTGCTGAACACTCACAGCCATTAACAGTTAACAACACACCTCATACACCTGTACTAGGTGCCTCTATCATCAGGCACACTCACATCATGTTCACCAGGCTTAACGAGGTGAGGGTCACGGTGTGCAGCCTGTCAGGCACTATGACCTGCCACATAACACAAACACTCAGGTAACCCCAAGGCAGGTACAGGTATGACTCAGTCAATGTCCATGCTGCTGTGAATGGCCTGACACATTCCTCCCTGGACTACATGACATGAGACATTACAGAGCTCTCTGAGCACGTAGCCTGAGACAGTTTAACCCTGACCTTGAGTAGCATCCTACCCTCACCTAGAACGATGCCACAATATCAAGGCACGATGATCCCTTCCAACAATTGACTGACATACTGGTGTCATTCACAGGTGTGCCAATGCCTGCCATCTTGGGGTGGTATGCTTTGCTAGGGACAGCTTGCACCTGTCACCACAGTCCTATTGACATTTGGCGGAGCCTCCTGCTACACCCATAGTGCCTGTATTAGGCAAGGCTCATAAGGCAAACCCACATCCATTTGTATCACAAAGGATGAGGAAGTAAGAGTGATGCTACTCAACACTGGGCGTCTAGACCCAAGGATGCACGCAGTCAAAACCCTACCTAGCATTCTGGACATCGATATCTGTGCAGTAACATGAACCTGTTTCAGGTTTCACAGGAGCATACCAGTACTACCACGTTATAGCTGTTACCATTCTTGTCGGCCCCAACACTTGAACAAGGGAGGGGGAGTATCAGTATTCAATGCAGATTCCCACGCCTCCACATTGGTGGCACAGTACAACATAGGTGTTAGGCCATTGAGTACAGAAGACGTAGTTGGGGACCTGGGAAGAAACATGGTAGCGGTCTGTCATTTGTCTACCACATGGCCAACGTGGATTGACAGACATGTTATATAGCCCAGCTAATCATGAGGGATTCACATGTATGGCAGCGGAGGTCATTGTGCCTCTTTACTCATCCATCATCAGGCCTATAATTGCGTACAATGCACCTTTTGGGATGTACCTAACCAGACACCTACAGCAACTGGTACAGGACAACAGTACATCATCAAGGGGATGCAATGGCTCGCACAGATGTCATATGCTACCCAGGTAAAGTGAATCCAGCTGGACTCAGTGGCATACTGCCTGTTCAGAGGCAATCTGTGCATGCCATATACAGCCATGTCCTACCTAGCAGTAATGAACGTGCTGCACCTCAGGCAATCAGAGTCCCATACAGCCACATGCTCAGGAGTGCTGGACCTCAGCACTGACATACATGGACATGCTGGAGGGGCATATTCCTAACCGAGAGGCTCCCTTCACTCTGTAATGAGCTCACACTACTGGTTAGGCAGAGTCCCTCATTGACTCTCTTCCATAGGAATCTGGATGAGTGGATGGAGATCATAGTTGTACCCCAGGTATCACTTCTATGTCACTGTTAGACAGAGGCACAGTATACTAACGTCGGACAAGGGCATAGCAGCATAACTTGTAATTGGGTGGCAAAAGACAAACACATTCTACTAGGCTTACCAATGCCCTAGGGAAAATAGCCTAGTATGAACCTATGAACTGTTCATTCTCAACTGTTCGAGCTCATTACAGAGTGAAGGGAGCCTCTCGGTTAGGAATATGCCCCTCCAGCATGTCCATGTATGTTCTATTCAGTCGCTTACCGCTTGCTCAGAGGTGACCTTTGCCTAACATACAAGGCCATGTCAAACCCAGATTTGATGAATATGCTTCACCTCAAAAAATCTAGATCCATCAGAGCCACAAGGGCGGGAGACTTAAACCTCGACACGGCTATTAATAGGATGTGCTGGAGGGATAGATTCATCACCCAAAGACTCCCTATGCTGTGGAACAAAATCCCGGTATATGTGAGGCAGAGCACCTCGCTGGCCTTGTTCAAGAGAAATCTTGACCAATGGATGGGAGATCGCGGATATACCCCAGGGATTACCTCAGTGTCACTGCTCGACAGAGGCACAGCAATATAATGGGTATAGTTCACCATACTAAAGGGGTGGCGTAAGCCACAAAACGATGGGCTAAGCTTGTAAATGCCCTCGGGCAGATAGCCTAGTATGAACCTATGAACATGTGTGTACTGCTATAGTACTTCTGCCATATGTTGCATGTGTGTGTGTTGTGGGGGATGCACAGGTAATGGCCAGATACTTCTGCACAGGTGACACGTCTGACACATTCTGGGTGTTCATCCATACATACTGGATGTGTGCTGCCATCCAACCCTGTGATGTGGACACACATTACTCAGCCTGGATATACATATCCAAACACCACAAGCACAGTACACTACCTTGCTATGTATGCATGTAATTACACAGTTATTCAGTAGTTATGAAAGTGATGCTATCCATGCAGCCCACTGGGCCAGTGGAAGCCACAACACACACCGCCAGCACCTTTGCATATGCTTACCACAGACATCCCACATACTGCATGTACTGTGCACACAGATATCTAACCCAGAACAACTGCACACCACTTATTAATCCTGTCCAGTGGACTACAGATACAGGCATATTGTATAACAATAGTAGGAGGCTACTGCAGCACAGGGCAGATTCACATGACGGAAGGCATCTGTTGTCTGCAGTGTTAAGATGCTTCACATTCACCAAATGCACAGATATTGGCAACATTGTTGCAGACAGTTTAGGTGCAGGTACCCCCCCCCATTGCCCTACACATGTGTTATTAGTTATCCCAGATGACTGTAACCTCCCTATCCTCTCACATGTCCAGGTGAGAGCCACCCTCATCATTGCAGAACACATATCATCACTGTTACGAAATGGTATCCCTGGATGTGTGCTACATTCACCCCTGGAGGACATAGCACCACATGACAGACTGATATTAATCCCTGGCCATACTACAGGATATGTATCTGAACAGTGCCATACATACACAGTGGTCCCACACCAATGAGGAGGAACCTCTACTGACCCTGGGAACTACTGCATCATATGCACAACTGGCCTTGTGTTCTAAGCTATGGAAGTGTTAGTTATGGCCCACATGTACAACAATATTACATATGTTTATATTTCATGACTATGTACACACAACCTATCTCATGGACATACCTATAGATAGTGAACTATGATACATTTGGAGGTGTCACAGTATACACAGGATTAACCTGCTACTTTGCATTACCTGTGTTTGTGGCAGCTGTTGCTGTGCCAGTGGTGCTGCTTGCTGCTTGCTCCTTGCTGCTTGCTGCTTGCTGCTGCTTTGCTGCTGGCAGTCCTAATATTTGTTTGGTTGTTTTCTGTCTCTCTCTCTCTCTTTCTCCGTAGTGTTTGTGCAATGAATGTATTGCGTGAGTGTAGTGTGGGTACTCAATGCTTTTGTAGGTATCTGCATAGGTCCATGTGATGGCCTCTGCACCAATTGTAAGGCAGCATTTGCTAATTGCATGCAGCTGGGTGTGTACTGATTGCATGTCTCACTGTGATTTCAGGACACTGCTATAAAAGGGTATGTGAGATAGGCGATGCCCTTTCAGATTGTAGGGCGTGGACCATGCTGGTATGCTGTTGACAGTGTTTTGTGAGTGTGAAGGTTAGTACATCTCCCATGCTTCATGTGTTGTAGATTCAGGTTGCTGCATTTATCTTGCCTGTTCCCTGTAGTGAGTGTGTATGCATACTGACTCCTACAACTATATGTCATATGTATTGCTATATAAATATATATATATATCTGTGTATATATACATACTTTCATATATGTACATTAGCTGACATTATTGGGTACAAGCTAACAATTATCAGGGCTGTTTCTGTTAACACTACACTAGTATGGGAATCCAGTAATTAGGACTATAAAAGTCTGCATGACATGCTTTGGGTAGTAGACATACTATATTCCTTTATCTTCAGTCCTACTATTACATGTTCCACTTATTTAGCACTATATTCTTGTATGAGAGTCATGGCTTAGTGGTAGGTCATACAGACTAGTGTTACAATGGTCTTGTGGTAGGGCCTACTAGTATGCTCATATTCTGCTTTTGAGTTGAGTATAGGGCCTATCAATCAAAGTGCTGGAGGCACCTTTAAGCAGTTAAAGGGGTTAGTAGGTCTCACAGGAGCCAGGCTGTGTTGCAGATTCTGGTTGCTGCATATATCTTCACTGTTTCCTGTAGTGAGTGTGTATGGCTACTGAGACCTACAACTATATTTCATATGTATTAATATATATTTATATATATGTATGTGTAGATATATATACCTTCACATATGTACATAACCTTACGTTACTATGTACAAGCTAACAGGTAGCAGGGCTGTTTCTGTTAACACTGAACTAGTATGGGAATCCAGTAATTTGGCCATTAAAACTCTACCTGACATGCTTTGGATAGTACATCTCCTATATTGCCTTTATACTGATTCCTACTATTACATGTTATATTTATTTTAGCACTGTGTTCTTGTAAAGCAGGCATGGCTTAGTGGTAGGTCATACAGACTAATGTTACCAAGGTCCTGGGTTTGAGACTGACAGTGGGAATTTATTTTTCTTTGCAAACTTTCAAACTGAGTACAGGACCTGTCAATCAAAGTGCTGAGGCCACCTTTAAGCAGTTAGAAGGGTAAGTAGGTCACACAGGGGTCAGGCTGTGTTGCAGATTCAGGTTGCTACAATTATGTTCACTGTTTCCTGTAGTGAGTGTGTATGGCTACTGACACCTACAACTATATTTCATATGTATTAATATATATTTATATATATGTATGTGTAGATATACATACCTTCACATATGTACATTACCTTACGTTATTATGTACAAGCTAACAGGTAGCAGGGCTGTTTCTGTTAACACTGACCTGGTATGGAAATCCAGTAATTTGGCCATTAAAACTCTGCCTGACATGCTTCAGATAGTACATCTCCTCCTTTTTTTCTTATTTTTTGATTTACATGTTATATTTATATTTTTAGCACTGTGTTCTTGTAAGGCAAGCATGGCTTAGTGGTAGGTCATACAGACTAATGTTACCAAGGTCCTGGGTTTCAGAGACTGACAGTGGAATATTTTTTCTTTGCAAACTTTCAAACTGAGTACAGGACCTGTCAATCACTTTTAAGCACTTTAAACCAGGTCTGTGCTCGTTTGCGCGGAGCTCACGCATGCGCACTGGCGGTGAGCTCCGCTAACACAAGCGCACACCCGCGCTAATTTCTTTGAAAGAAAGAAAAAGGGGTGACAGGAAAGTGGTGAAAAAGGGGTCACAAAGAGGGTAAGACAGTAGGGAAACAAGCGTGGGATTTGCAGGAGGGATGTAGGCAAGGCCCATAGATGCCCATGTCTTTGGCAGCAACAGCTGTGCATTTCCATGTATTTTGGTGAGACATTGGAAACCTTTCACCCCTGAGAGAGGTGTCAGGACAACATTAATATTTGTTGTAGAGCCAATTGTAATTAACTGTTTCAATGTCAAGCAGACATGTGTGCGACATGGACAGCTATGTATGGGGCGTAATTTTTTTGTGGGTACAGAGTGCCCTTTTTTTTTTTTTCAGGTGAGAGTGGTATGTCAGGTGAAGGAAGTCGGTATAGCTGGGGAGGTAGGTTGGGTAGGTTAACAGACAAGACAGACAAGACGCATACAGGGCGGTGTGTATGACACACGTGGGGGTTACACAATTGACGGGACGGAGGTTGGGATTTCCAAGATGCATGAGCCCACAGATGGCAACAGTGGAACTGATATCCCCACCCATAGGCAGTTGCCACTGTTCCTTCACAGCCCAGGACGGGGCTGTGCTGGGGGCTGTGTAGGTGGGGCAACGGCCGGGGCCATTAGCTGTGCCACACGAGCCTCAAGCTGGCGTAGGGGCCCAAGAACACTGTGCCACACGTGCCTCAAGCTGGCGTAGGGGCCCAAGAACAGTGTCTTGGATCTCCCTTCGCACCACAGACCGGACACAGCAGAGGGTGAGTGGACGAACCCCTCCGGCCACACTTGCAGAGGGGGGACGGGCCCCATCCCCTGCAGCGCTTCCACCCGAAGGTGGCACAGGGCCACCGGAGGGGGGTCCGGCCTGGGCACTAGTGCCAGGTGCAGTCACCAGCTGAGGTGGGAGAGGTGGGTCTGCTGGGACCTGCCTTCCCAAGCGTTCTAGGTTTGTGAGTAGTTATGTTAGTTTGGGTTAGTGGCATTGTATTCCATTCAGATTAGTTGTAACAGCATGCATTGGTATTCCCATCAAACAAACACCCAGATATTAACACCATTGAACAAGGGGCATATCAATATCACATGCATTATTTGAACAGAAATACACAGTCAAACAACATGCAGGGTTGATTAATGGCAACAGGCCATCAGATTTGCAGGTATGAACAGGGCACATGCGAACAGACATGCATATATTTTTGAAACGGACAAATGTCCATGATTAATGAAATGTTCACATACCATTATTTAGTGGGTGTTGTTATATGGAATTATAGGGTTGGCGGAGATAGAAAGTGATGACACATTCATATGTTACACATTGATTTACATTTGTAATAGGTACACAATTAAGTTGAGGCTGATGTTTCAAAATAAATTTTATTTGACTGTCAAGCTACACCTGTTACAAATACATCACTATCCTACTTATTTTGAATTTGATCAGATACATCATCCTGCTACACTTTGATAACAGGACAGGGGACAACTATGGCTGTTTAGTCTGTCAGATAATCATTCATTCTATCTGCAAATTGTTTACTGTGATCACCATATACAGCATTTGGCCTAGACATTCCAGATTCTGACACACTGAAATCAGTTTGGGATATTAAGTTGTACTTCCCACATGCATTTAGTTCTGTAGAAACACACTGGGGCTAATATATTCAGGGGTTATTACTACTTTATTTATTCATACATGACCCTTTCTGTCACTCTCACACATCCTGCAACTTCACAGTTCAGGTTGTTACTTCTAGGCTTTGTTCACATGTTAGACTAGTGATGATTCAAACACTTTCCAACAGCCTCACTTCTGTCATGATTCAGCATTTCAACAGGGGATATATCTCACATGTGACTACCTCAGATTCTGAAGCTGTACTCTTGAGACTACTGCAGGTTACACTATATTTAATTAATGGTGGGACATCTGTATTACAGCACTGTTTAATTCTATCAATTATATTTCCAGTTATACTTGCATACTGATGAACTTGTTGCAGCCATACCTGCAGACTTTCAAATCTTGCTTGCACATTATATTACTTTTAATCAATACACTGCAGTGTTCTGATACATGCTACAGTATAATATTTATTTACAAGTACTGGGTGGGGTTACTAACCTGCATGGTGGTGCATCCGCACTAGCCTACGGGCATGCATCTCGCGGTTCATAGAGCGGACACCTGCAGCTGTAATATGAAAGAAGTAATATTGGACTACACATCTCCATGGTATCAGCTAGTTGAAATCCTTACATACATAAGTAAAATGTAACTTACTCAGTAGTGGGGCGTTGGGCATATCCCGGGCCTCCTGGATCCATTCGGTCAACTGGTCTTGCTTGCGTCGCTTCAGGTCCGCATGGTGGTGACGGACCTGCTCACCAGTGCGTGGAATGCCAGTAGCACTGGTCAGATCACGAGCCAACTGGTCCCATGCCTCTGCCCTATATGCTCCCCATGAGGCCTGGCCCTGCATGAGTTGGGCCTCGTGATGATGGACAAGGAGCCAGACCATGTATCTGGACTCCCCAACGCTGTGCTCGAAAGCAACGTCCCTCACCTACTCCACTCATTCTGACTGCAGCTCTGTTCTACAATCGTTTCTGCTGTGTATTCCCACCTATGGGGCTTATATATGCCGCTTTTCCCACATTTCTCTGATTGGCCATTTTGGAATTGTATCTACTTCACTGAAAATGCTTTCTCATGCTCCATTCTGGATTTTATCCCATATATATGCTATTTCTGCATTTCATGGTATTGCTGTCATGGCTTAGTGGTGTAGTACCTTGACTCTAATGCATGGTATCCTGGGTTCGACTCTGGCAACTGACTTTTGATTTTCATGACAGAAATGAGTTGAGGACCTGTCAATCAAACATGCCAAAAGCACTTTTAAGCACTTAAAACCAGGTCTGCGCTCATTTGCGCGGAGGTACTTGCGCGCACTGGCAGTTAGCTTGTGGGAGCGGCGCAAATGGTGTGCGCTGGGATAAACCTTAATTGGCTAGTGACACACATGTTCAGCTGAGCACAGCTAGTTGCAAACAGTTTCAGCCTGTTAAACCGGTGCCTAGCAACGGGCACGCAGTTTGCAGCTTTTAAACACTACTCAGCTACGGGCACTCCGTCTCACAGCAGCTTAGCTATCAGTACATTTCTGACTATTTTTATTATTGTGTTACTTCAGAATATATGCTCCATTTCATTCCATTTTACAAAAGGGAATACATTTACATTTGTACAATACTGTCAGGGGGCTTTTTAGTGCTTATTTACAAAAAAAAAGGTTGTTGTGGGGGCTCGAACCCTGCCTGCCTACTCTTAGGCCGGCAACTCTACCGCTAAGCTATTACATCTTGGCTTACTTTGCATATTTAGTTCTTATATCCTTTTCCACTGACTGCTAACTGTGATTGCGCTAGTAGCACACCCGCGCACACAGTAGCAAACATTTACGGGGTTTAAAAAAAAAAAAAAGGTTTTAATTTAATTTTATAACATCTCTTCACTTTATACACTGATGGTCTATCAGGGCATGTGTTGTGTAGTGTGTTTATTCACATTTCCATGGCCTCTCTCGTGGCTGTTTACTTTCAGCCATTCTAGTCTTCCGGGGGCGTGTCCGCTTGCAGGGCTTAGCCTACAGACACGCCCCCTACTCTCTTACACGGACCGTGTAAGAGTTACTAGTGTGATTCAGCATGCCTCATGCACCTCATGCATATGCATGACATGCTGACATCACACAGTTTAACTGCAGCCTCCGTGTAAGAGTTATAACTCTTACACGGAGGCTTCCTGAATCTGGTCCAATAACTTTACAACCTTTGAAAATGATACCATCTTCCATCAGCATCTCCTCTCTATAAGGAAAAAAGGGATACTTCTGGCGGTAGACAAGATTGTTTTGATGACCATCCAACACTGATGAAGTGGTTGAGCTTCTGCAAAATTGGATCAGTCGTTGTATGATCTCTCAGCTCATCAAGTCTCATGGTAGAAAAATTACACACTTCCATGACATCAAAGTCAAAATTCTCAGCATCAAGCTATTTTTTGGTATTTCTGGATGATCTGGATAAGGTATATGCCAGATAAAGAAGTTCACCTTTTGTGTAGACCATTTTGAAGTTGTATTTTTGTAATCTAAGCATTATTCTTTATAGTGTTGCTGGAGCTGTATACATAGGCTTCTTTACAACAGTGAGTAGAGGTTGATGATCAGTCTAGATCTGGATAGCTCAGCCATAAATATAATCGTGGAACTTCAAACACGCTAACACAATTGCCAAAAGTTCCTTCTCAATCTGAGCATACTGCATTTCAGTTTGGTATAAGAGTTGTAGATGCATAGGCAACTGGTCTGCCCTCTTGAAGAATAACTGCACCAAGACCAAATTTGAAGCATCACAGGAAAGAATTACTGGATGTTAAGTTGTCTATCTCACCTTCATTCTTGCTGGTTGGGTTCGGAGCCGATCCTCGGCTCCGACTCGGCCATCTTCAAAAGCTCGAGAGCTGCTTACTGGCTCGAGGCCCCCCTATATCCCATGATGCCTGGCACTAGATACCCAGATCTTGTTTGCCGCTTCTGCTACGAGGTTGCGTTTACTGGCTCAGGTCGTATTTTTTCACTTTATTGATATATATTTAGAACCTTTTGTATATTATTAGTTAGAATACTTAGTGTTCGTACATAGTTGTAGTATTTGTTGGTATTTGTTCGTGTTTAATCCCCCCCTTGAAAACTTGTTTTCTTCTTAGAGAGTTTTTCCCCTCCCTCCCCCACTCCCATTCCCTTTTTAAGGTAAGCTGTTTTAGTTAGAGGCTTGTCCTTCTTTCCTTTTTTAAGGTAGTAAAATTTTTTCATTAGAAATTGTGATAGTTGGTAGGTCCATTTAGCCTTTCTTCTATTATAGAGTGTGTGTGTGCTGTTAGGGTGTGGTAACTTGTGTGGACTGTGTGTTTTTTTCTAGTTACCTGCTTCCCTTTGTACTCCTTCTTTGTATTTTGATTTTTCCTTTACAGGAATGTCTAAAGACACGAAAGTGTCTGGATTCAAGAAGTGTGACTCATGCTGTTAGAAAATGTCACTGACAGATGGTCACACTTCATGTCTATTGCTTGGGTGCCCTACACCTGCAGGACTCTTGTTCGGTGTGTCATGCCTTTAGTCCAAGAGTCCTGCAGGAGCATAGGAATAAGCTTATCCTTAAGGGTTTGCTTAAACCTGAAGGATCACCGGCCAAGGCTCAGTCAGTGAAACCTTCCAAGCCATCGAAGCCGCCGGCTCCCAGTTTGGAGCCGTCGTCGGGTGTGGCATCTGCTTCAACTTCGGTTCCGGCTAGAACCGAAGTACCTATCTCCAAGCCAACTTCGGCTCCGACTGGAGCCGAAGTACCTATCTTCCAGTCGATACACTCAGCTCCTGGGTGTCCCTTGTTGCAATCGGAGCGAAGTCACTGATCCCACTCTTCTCGGTCATCTAGACTATCTAATCATGATTTGGAGAGAGTGGTGAGCAAGCTTTTAAAATTGCAGGCCCTGGCTAAAATGCTATCCAGCCCCCCTCATCAGGGTACGGCTCTGCCTGTCTCTGCAGTAGTTCCTCCTTTGACTCATCCCTTGAGCTCGGAGCTGGAGCATACTGAGGCTGGCATCGTGGGACTGTCGGTACCAATACCTACCCTTTTGGTTCCATCGTCGGCTCCGATCTCTTCCATGGTGCCGTCCTTGGAGGGATCTGGGTGCCGGGACTCCCTTGTCAGCTCCGAGGGGGCGAGTGGCATCGGACCCTTGTCCGACCCTGTTATCCCTCTCGGAGCTTCGGCGCAGGTGAGTTCGGCTCCTACATCGGCTTCGGAGCCATTTCTTTCGGTGCTGGGAAGGATTCCGGTCTCTTCGGAGCCGGAGCCTTCTCCGATATCGGGAAGAGGTGCCTTCGAGGTCATGAGGAGTGTGCTGGCATCTGAGTCAGCCTCACGGTCAGCCTCATCGGCTCCTCCCCCCATGGTGCCTGCTCCTGCCTCTGCCCTGCCTCCAGACCCTAAGCGTGGGGAACAAGTGCTCCAGGGCACCCCATTGGGTGTATCTTCCTCTTCCGAGGCCTCCCCCGTTCATTCAGAGGAGCCCCTTCAAAAGAGGAAATGCAAGAGGAAGCATGTTGACTCCCCTGAGTCTGTCACTTCAGATACCGACTTGGAGGAGTCGGAAGGGTCCCCGAGATCCCCCTCTGAGGACGTCTCCTTCTCAGACATCCTTGAGATTCTTAGGCAGAGGGGGAACTGGACTACCCTTAACCCTTCCGAGGATGAGTCTGTATTCTGGACGCATTTGGTTCCCGATCCTCCACCTCCTGGGTGTCTCCGCCTTTCGATCCACTGATGTCTGTGGTGGCTCGAAAGGCGTGGTCAGCTCCAGACACAATGGAACCAACTCCCTGCAGGCCCACAAAATTTATTACTGCCCCACAAGACAAGCAATTTCTGACCAAGGGTGTTCCTGTTGATGCCATGGTGGTAGCAGCGGCCACAAAAAAGGAGTTGGCTGAAACTTCTTCGTCTGTCCATCCCCCTAATAAGGAATCTAGGATGATGGACAGATATGGGAAGCGGATGTTTTCCTCAGCGACCTTCTCCATGAGGTTGCTGAACTACTTGTGCCACTTTACCCGCCTTCAAAGGGATCTCCTCAAAGAGCTAGGAGATACCCTTCAAGATCCATCAGCTGCGGGAGCCCAGGCTAAGGTTGCCTCCCAGCTGGCGACTCTTAATTTGGTAGTAAACTCCTCCATGCGGATCATCTCTTATGTAGCCGATGGTGCGAGTAGAGCCACAGGCACAGGCGTGGCCTTGAGGAGGCATGCTTAGATGTGGTTATGTAACTTTGCGGAACCCTTCAGGGCGTCTTTCATCAACACCCCCTTTGATGGTTCTGCTCTTTTTGGACCACAGGTGAAGGATATCCTTACCAGGTGTGAACAGGAAGGCAAGACTCTCTCTGCTGTCGGAGTCCATTTTTCCACTCTTTTAAGACCGTATCCCAAGGGTCAGAAGAGTGGGAAGATGTGGTTCCAGAAACCCCAGGGAGCCGTGCCTGACACACGTGGAGAGTTCCCCTCCAGGGGCAGAGGAGGGAACAACAATAGACGCCACCCTCTGGGCAGTGGGGGTCTGCAAAATCAGGACCAAAGAGAATCTTTCTCTGACAAGCCCTTCCAGCATCCCTGAGGTGCTGCCCGGCTGTCCACCTTTGGAGGCAGTCGGAGAAAGATTCTCGGTGTATCCAAAAGCCTGGCAAAGTATAACACAAGACAAATGGGTACTGTCTATCATATCCGAAGGCTACAAAATCCCCTTCCTTCACACTCCCTACATTGCCAACAAATTCCTTCCAGATGTTCCACCCAATCTAAGGGATCAAGCCATTCAAGAAATTTCAAAACTGCTAAGAAAAAGAGCCATCCAGCAGACCAGCAAGGATCTGGAATTTACTCAAGGTTCTTTTTGGTACCAAAAAAGACAGGGAACTGGAGACCCATTCTGGATCTCAGCAGACTAAACAGGTCTGTTCAAAGAACAAAGTTCCGGATGGTCATGCTACAGTCCATTTTTACCTTTTCTGGGTCAGGACAATTGGATGTGCTCCATAGATCTTCAGGACGCGTACTACCATATCAAAATGGACAGACGCTCCAGAAGATTCCTCTGCTTCTGGCTGGGAGCCAGTCACTATCAGTTCAGAGCTCTGCCCTTTGGTCTCACCACAGCCCCCAGGGTGTTCACCAAATGTTTGGCAGTAGTTACCGCTCACCTGAGATGGCAAGGATTCCAGGTGTTTCCATACTTGGACGACTGGCTCCTTACTGCAACCACCAGGCATCACCTGCTGCGAGCCAGAGATTACACCATCCAAACTTGCTCCAAACTAGGCATCACAATAAATTTCGAAAAGTCTGCATTGTTGCCTTGTCAATCTATTACCTTTATAGGCGCAAACTTAAATACAAAGACATGTCAGTGAGACTTCCAGTAGACAGTGTGTTAGACATTCGACGACATGTGCAGGTCTTATTAGGATACAAAAAAATTCAGGCCAGATTCGTCCTAAGAACATGGGTCTCATGGCAACGGCTATCATACTAGTCCCCCTTGCATGTTTTCACATGAGGATTCTTCAGTGGATGCTGTTCACACAATGGTCCTTCCAGCAACTCCCAATGTCTCACATGATAATGATCACACAGTCGTGCAAAAACCAACTTGTTTGGTGGATGGTTTCCCCATCATTATACCAGGGCAGACCATTTGTTCTTCTCCTCCAGTAGCTACGGTGACCACGGATGCCTCCCTGATCGGGTGGGGGGAGCATTTTCAGGGCAGAACAGTCCAAGACACCTGGCAGCCTCACGAGTACCATCTACATATCAACGTCTTGGAGATGAGGGCCGTGCTTTTAGTGTTGCAAGCTCTTCAGAACTCTCTTCCCACCGGGACCATTGCAATTCAAACAGACAATATGTCAGTAGTATGGTACATCAACAAGCAGGGCGGAACCAAGTCCTAACCTTTATGTCAAGAAGCACTCAGACTTTGGCAGTGGGCGATCTCTTCCCAATGGTTTCTGATAGCAGCGCACATCCCTGGGAAGTCCAACGTTATAGCAGACAGGCTGAGCAGAGCAATTCTCATGCCTCACAAGTGGTCTCTCAATCAGACTGTGGTGGACAAAATCTTCCGCAAATGGGGTCAGCCTTGTTGCGACCTTTTTGCCACCCCCCTTCAACAGCAAGTGCAACAATTTCTTCTCTCTCCTTCCTCTTCCGGACACTTCCCCAGAGATGCTCTAGTTCACGATTGGCCTCAGGGACTTCTTTATGCATTCCCTCCGTTTCTCCTGATTCCCAAACTAATTCAGAAAGTTACCACATTGGGATGCAAGATGATCTTCATTGCCCCTTACTGGCCTCAACAAATTTGGTTCCCATTCCTGCATCATCACCTTCTGGAGCAGCCCTGGACCCACTTCCAGACCTCCTGATCCATCAATCGGTCAGGCTGCACCAATCTTTTCAATCTCTCCAGCTCACTGCTTGGTTGCTCCACTTCCGACCTTAGCCAGGCTTCCGAACATCTCCCACTCGGTGCGTGAAATCATCTTATCCTCGCATAAGTCTACCACTAGAAAAACTTATGCTAGTAAGTGGAAACGTTTTTCCTTATGGGCAGAGATCAGGAATATAGATCCCTTTTCAGCCCCTGTGCACCATATTTTAGAATTTCTAGCGGAACTTTTTCGAGCTGGATCCTCTTCTGCCACGATTAGAGTTCAGCTAGCTGCAATTTCAAACTTTCATACGGGCCTATCTGATACAAGCATCATGTCCCATAAGCTTTGTAAAGCCTTTCTTAAAGCGGCCACCCTACTCAGGCCCCGAGTAAGAGATCGCCCGCCTCCGTGGGATCTGAATTTGATTTTAGCTTAACTGATATGGCCCCCTTTGAACCTGCAGCTTCTTGTTCTTTGAAGTTTCTTTCTTGGAAAACCCTTCTTCTGGTTGCAATTACGTCGGCTAGAAGAGTTTCTGAACTTCAGGCTCTTTGTGTTCATCCTCCTTACCTAGTTTTTCACAATGATAGAGTTTCTCTTAGGACTAACCCTTCCTTTCTTCCAAAGGTTGCTTCTGATAATAATTTGAATCAGTCCATTGACCTGCCTGTGTTTTTTCCAAATTATTCCAACAAAGCAGAATACAAATTACATCAGTTGGATGTTCATAGACAATTACGCTTTTACTTGCATAGAACCAAGCAAATCAGAAAATCAGACCAGTTGTTCCTGTCCTATGCTGAGGGTAAACAAGGTATACCAGTGTTGAAAGTAACCTTATCTAGGTGGTTGACATCTATTATTACATTTATATATCAGTTAAGGAATAAAGAGCTTCCTGCTAAACCAAAAGGTCACTCCACTAGAGCTCTGGCTACTTCAGTGGCCTTTCAGGCAAGATTGTCAATGGAAACTATTTGTGCGGCAGCTACATGGGCCAATCCTCATACCTTCATTTCACATTATAAGCTGGTTGTGGCCTCCAGGAGCAGAGCTGATTTTGGTTCCACTGTTCTGAAGAGTCTGTTCCAATGAGCCACCCAGGATTGAGGTGCTAGGGACGCTGTCCCAACCAGCAAGAAAGAAGGCGAGAAGAAGACAACTAACATGGAACATTATGGTAGGTACATAACTTCTTATTTGTGGACATCATAGTATCTCAATGTATGTGGACTGGCAGTTTACTGTTTGAGGTTATCAAATGCTCTAGGGTGCTGTTCCAACCATGACCAGGCAATATTTTTGCGTGTCAACTCTCTTAAAGGCACTGATAACTCACTGAGGGCAGGTATAAACTTGCCCAAATAGTTAACCATACCAAGGAAAATCTGTAGGGCTTGGATATTGTCTGAAGCTGGCATCTCAAGAATAGCTGCTTGTTTGGAAGGGTCTGTTTGTAAGCATGTATTGATAAATAAATGACCTAGATAAGTAACTTCTGGTAGCCTGAATTTACATTTCAGAGGACTGAACTTCAAGTTCACTTCATGTGCTCTGTCTAGAACTTTCCTGAGGTTTCTGTCATGCTCTGCTTCTCTATTGCTTCCAACTAGTAAATCATCCACTATTATAGCACAGAGATAACCCCCAAAAAAATTCTCCATTGCATGCTGAAAGACGCCACTGGCAGAATTTATTCCAAAGGCATTCTGAGAAATCTGTATCTACCAAATGGAGTACTAAATGTCAGAAGTGAAGATTTGCCAAAATTAACTTTCTGCATCCAAGACGGAAAAAAAACAGTGGCACTTGGCATGAGGGCGGCAACCACCTCAACTGTACACATAGGATGATGAGGTCTCTTTAATTCTTTGTTCAAGTCTCTTGCATCAGTGCATATTCTGATTTCATCTAAACTTTTCTTATGAGCAACTACCATGGAAGACACCCACTCATTTGGTTCTGTGACTGGACAAATCACACCTTGCTGCACTATCTTATCTAACTGGACCTTGATCTTGTCCTGCATGCCTATCAGAACTCTCCTCACTGGTCTGACTTCTGGGTCTACTTTCATGGAATACACAACAGGAAGTTTACCTAGCTTGTGGTTGAAAACATCAGCATACTCTGAGAAGATAGCATCAGTGAAGCTGGAACTAGGTCATGTTTTTCATGATGGACTACTTTGGTGAAAGAAAGCAGTTTCATTATTAAACTCTCTCTGAGACCTAAAAATGACTGCACAGGTCTTCTGACTACATAGAATTGCAAGCTGTAACTGTTCCCAGCCGAATAGCATGAAAGCACTACTGAACCTTTGGTTTGAATCTCTCCACCTCCATAAGCAACACGTATTGCACAGTTAGCCAAATTAAGTTGTTCACCAGCTCTTACTCTAGCAAATGTTTCTGCTGACATAACATTACACTTTGAACCAGTGTCTACTTTGAGCTCTGTGGCTTTATGATTGATCTGGACAGTAAAAAACAATTTGTTCTTTGCCAGCAAATCTACTGCATTAACCTTTTCATCGACCACTGATGCACCATCTACATAGAAAGTAGAGTTGCAGCTTTCTACATGATCAACTTACTTTTTTGAGTGACTTTTCTTAATAACTGAATGAGGTTTACTTGCTTTACAAAACATTTGAAAGCGGTTCCATTTTTTACACTTGTGGCATTGCTGACCAACTGATAAGAACTTCTCTTTTTTAGACTCATGATTGGCACCACAATTAGTGCAGTTAACAATAAGCCTTGACTTGGGTTTTGATGACTCACCCTTATACTGTACTGAACATGTCCGTTTTGCTGAGATAGTCTTAGAATTTGCTAGAAAGTTACGGGTCCTCCATGGAAAACCTGTAGGGGTTGTAGCTGCCATGTTTCTGCTAGCCACGTACTGCATGCTGTCTACACTTGCTCTAGAGGCAGCTGAATCCATGCTCTTATCACTTGCAAGCATACTTCTGTGCCTTTCTGTTAACTCATGGATTTGACAAATCCCTGTAGCTTTGCTCAACATTAAATCACTGTCAAAAAGCAAAACCTTTCTCACTGCATCATTAACACCATACACAAACCTGTCCTTTATCAACTCATCTTTCAAATCATCAAATCTGCATGTTTTAGCTTTATTGCTCAAGTCAGTGATATAAGCTGCAAAAGTTTCACCTGGCTTTTGTTGTTTTGGATAAAATAGGTGCCTCTCTAATGTAACATTTGTCTGGGGTTACACATTTCTCTAAATTTATGTTTCAAGCACTCACAGTCCTCTCTTTGGTTCAGCCGCTATAACAATATGGCAGTTTTCCCCCTCTCCTGCATATACTGCTTGTGCATACAGAAATGAACACTATCAATGGCTTCTGAACCTGCTAAGTTAAGCAAAATAAATCCCCTCGTATATGCACCTTTGTAGAAAACGCTGTTTGTATGAAAATATAGTATTCCTGCTGAAATACTCTCCAGTTCTCTGCAATATTATGATCAAACGCAAGTGGACTGGGTCTGAAAAATGCCTCTCCCATAGCATCACACAGTAGTGAAGGTGCTTGAAATTATGTACGAACATACACACACACACACACACACATATATATATGTAGATATATACATGCCAGAAATTTAAGCCACAACTTGTAACTGTATCCAATAGCACAACAGACTCTGAAAAAACTGCACTTTGCTAAATAAGTCTCTATAGCACAGGAACACTTTAAAATCACTGTACTTTGTGAAACCATCCTTTATCAGTGTAAGAAACACTGAAATGACTGTACTTTGCGAATGAACTGTGTGCAGCACAATAAACTCAGAGTAAGAAATGCTTTGCAAATGAACTGTGCACAGCACAAGAAACTTTTCAAAATGGCTGTAGTTTGCACACAGTAAACTGCTTGAAATAATTGCACTGTAACAAAACAGACTCCTCAAGCACATTGCACACTGTGATACTTCGAACAACTCTAATTATGCTTTGAATGGCTTTGGTCAATGCGAAATAGTAGCTCATGCCAAATTCAGTCATTTACAAAAAAACATGAATTGCCTTAACTTTTTAAGCTTATTTTGCCCTTTTATTGTACTCATTATGCCCATTTGACCTCTTATCTTGCTCTTTATACTTTTCTTGTGCTCGTTTTACTTTAAACATACTCGTTATGCAAATCAAAGGTAATGCTGAACCCCATATAAGTATCTCTGATAATTTTATCAAATATCATGGTTTCAAACACTTTGTTTAATTAACAATGCATTTTGTGCCTTTCGTTTGATTAACAATATGTTTTGTGCTACTTGTTTATTAATAATGCGTTTTGCACTTTACGAATGCCTTTTATCATTTTCTTTGTAAAATAAATAATTTGTGCAAGTTTTGGTTACCTGAAGTTCGTTTCCAGCCTTTTTTAATCGTTTGAGCACTGTGTCACCCAACCTGCTCAATATACCTTCACCGTCAACTCTACACATCATGGTCTGAAGAAGTTGCACTCTTAATCCCGGTTCTGACACAATGTTGCCCATCTGGTCAGGATAAAACAGATGAACAGTTGTGGGAATGCAGCTTTATTATATACAAACACATCAGGATTAAGGCTTAGTAACTTAAACTTAAATAAACTTATAAACAGACTGACTACTGCACTCATACATGTTAACACTCTGGCTGTTCTCTCAAAATAGCACTGCTACCTGCATGTGCTCACTATTTATATGCATGTGCCTACACTTGGAGATGCTTCTTAAAGTTACAACATACGTTCTCTTCTACAGATTCTATTAGTGCAGATTCTAGCCTTTCCCTGTTGGGCTCTACCGTTCAAGTTGCTCATTACTCTATCAAATGCAGCTGTGATGCTTCCTCCAGGGCTGCTGCCTTTGGTTCTTGTCATTAGGCATTACTCTTGGCTTTGTCTTCAGGCTTTGCCTGATGACATTAAGGCTAAACTAACTGTTGACTGCTCCTTTGGATGATAAAAATCTTTTTATGCTGCTGCTGCTGAACCTTTCTTCAAGATAAGGGTAAAGCCTTTCAGGAGTTAAAATGTAGATGTGGTGTTGTCCTAGCTCATTTTCATTCTTACCAGGATGGGTTTGGATCTGACCCTCTGATCCGACTCAGTCTTTATACCCAAGCTCGCGGTCTTCCACTAGGTTGTGGCTAAATTCTATCCCAGCATGCATTAGGAAAGGATTAAGGTCAGTTTGTTTAAGGTAGAGAGCTACCTTACCTTTAGCCCATTTAAGTTAGAAGGCTACCTCTTTCCTTTCACTCTCCCATGCACAGCCTATTTAAGTTAGAGGGCCGTGCCCTCCCTTTCATCTTCTAATATCCCCTTTTTGATAGATAACCTACTGTTAGCTTATTGTTGTTACAAAAAAAAAATTTCTTTTACCTTCCCTCGTTACTACTCTCTTTCAGTATGCCTTCTAAAGATTCAAAACCCTCTGGTTTCAAAAACTGTGAGAAATGTGGACAGAAAATGTCTCTGACAGACACAATTTGTGTCTGTTGCTTAGGAGCTGTCCATCTTCATGTTCCATTTGTCATTCCTTTAATCACAGGGCTCTCCTGGAGAGGAAAAAAAAAATTGATATTGAGAGGTCTCTTAAAAAACCCCTTCTCCGAAGCAATACAAGAAGGCCTGGGTTTATCACAGTTTGACCAATCATCTTCTTCAAAATCTGACAAGTCTGGGAAGAGATCTTCTTCTTCTAGTGCTACATCAGATGCTGTCAAAAAGATTGCCAAAGCAGATCCTAAGCCTGTCGGATCTGAAAAATCCACAGCTCAGGCACCATCAGTCTCTGTGCCATTAGAGTTTGAGTTGCAGAGCCAGTACCCTGTCTTGGAGCTGTTGTCCCCTACTCTAAGATCTCCTATTCTTCATCCTTCCAAATCTCCAGCCCCCTCCACTCGGTCTTCCAGGAGCCTATCCAACGATGACATGGACTGAGTTGTACGGAGGCTTTTAAGGACACTGGCACTGGCCAAGGTGTTATCCGATCCAACCCTGAAGGCTTCGGATCTGACCGCATGCTCCCCTTCTGCTCCAATTCCTCCTCAGATCCAACCTCTGACTTAAGAGTTGAAATGTCCCGAACTGTTACTAGTGGAACCATCAGACCCGAGACCCATTTGCAGGATCTTTGGATCCGACCATTGCTCTAACATCCTCAGCTCCATCGGAGCTCGAGGAGACTAGGACCCGATGCTTTCCAGTCAGGTCCGGGGAGGTGAGTTAGATCAGACAGTTGTCTGATCCCACTTTGCCTCTCGGGGCATCGGCTCAGGTGAGCTCGGCTCCTACCTCAACCTCTCGGGGCTGTCATGCTTGATTTTGGGGGTTCCCTCAACTGCTTCAGATCCAGGGATTTCCTTGGATCAGGGGTAGGGGGCTTTTGAGGTGATGAGAGTACTGTCGCCACAGGCAGTTCTGCTGTTATCTCTGGATGTTCTTCCCCCAAAAGCACCACTGTCTGCCTCTATACCCTTGCATCCACAGGGACACAGAGATCCTAGGCCTCAGGATGCCCCACAGGGTACCCCCCACTCTTCTTAAACCTCTCCAGAGTACCCCTCTGAAAAGTCCGTTGGAATAGGTTATGTAAAAGGAAGCATTTAGACTCCCCAGGGGAGTCCATCACTTCTAATAGACCTTGATGAAGCTGAGGGGTCCCCATGATCACCTCCTGATGATGTCTCTTTTGGAGATATCTTAGAAATACTTAAGCAGAGAGGTGGCTGGAAGTCCACCAACCCTTCAGCAGACGAGTCCGTGTACCTGAAGGCCTTTGGATCACACCCTTTCTCCATTTGTGTCTCTCAACCTTTCAACGAACTTCTGGATCTAGTTTCTCAGAAGGTGTGGGAGTCTCCAGAGTCAGTGAAATCTGTTCCTCGGTGGCCAAATAAGTTCAAAACATACCTTTCAGACAAAACCTTTTTAACTAAGGGAGTCCCAGTAGATGCTATAATGGTGGCAGCAGTGACCAAGAAGCAACTCTCAGAGACGTCATCTTCTGCCCATCCACTGAACAAGGAGTCTCGTAAGATGGACATATATGGAAAGCGCATTTTTCCTTCAGCGACGTTTGCTTTCAGATCGCTCAATTACCTGACCCATTTTACTAGATTGCAGAGAGAGCTCCTGAAGGAGTTAGGAGATACTCTCCAAGGTTCAATAGCTGAAGGGGGTTTGAAGAAAGTTTCCTCTCAGCTCTCTATCTTAAATTCAGTTGTCAACTCCTCCATGAGACTTATTTCTTATGCAGCGGATGGAGCGAGTAGAGCCGTGGATTGAGGAATTTCCCTAAGGAGGCATTCTTGGATGTGCATGTGTGACTTTGCAGAGCCCTTTAAATCTTCCTTTGTGAACACCCTGTTTGATGGCTCATCTCTGTTCAAGCCCACAGTCAAGGACACACTAACCAGGTGTCAGCAAGAAGGAAAGACTCTGTCCTATGCCTACCAGACCTTATCCCAAAGGTCAGAAAGGTAGTGGCAAAATGTGGTTCCAAAAATCCCAGAGACCTTTCCGGGACACGTGGTGATTCTTCCCCCAGGGGCAGAAAGGTAAGTAGTAGTGGAAGACTCCAACCATGCAGCAGAGGGGGGTCCGCAGAATCAGGGTGACAGAGAATCTTTCTTTTGTAAGCCCTTTCAGCGGTCCTGAAGGGGGGCCCATCTGTCCATCTCTGGAGGCAGTCAGGGGCTGCTTATCTTTGTGCCAACAAGCCTGACTACAAATAACAAAAGACAAGTGAGTACAAAGCATCATATCCAGAGGTTACTCCTTACACTTTTCCTTCCCCATTCCAAACACAAAAAAGATTCCAGATGTTCCATCTAGTCAAAGGGAATAGGCAATGTTAGAAATTCAAAAGTTGCTAGACAAAAGAGTCATCCAAGCAGTCTCTACAGACCAAATAGGATCTGGAACTTACTCAAGATTCTTTTTAGTTCCTAAGAAAACTGGGTCTCAGCAATCTAAACAAATCAGTAAGAAAGTCCAAGTTCTGGATGGTGACACTACTGTCAATACTCCCTTTTCTGGGACAAGACAATTGGATGTGCTCAATAGACCTCCAGGATGTGTATTACCACATAAGAATGGACAGGCAATCAAGGAGACCCCTCCACTTTTGGCTGGGAGCCAGCCACTACCAGTTTCGAGCTCTGCCCTTTGGCCTCACTACAGCACCCAGAGTGTTCACCAAATGTATGGCAGTAGTCATGGCTTACTTGAGTTGCCTAGGATTATGGGTGTTTCCATAGTTAGATGACTGGCTCCTAACTGCCACCACTGAGCATCTACTAATAAAAGCAAGAGACATGACCTTGCAGCTCTGCTCTCACCTAGGAATTACAGTAAACTACCAGAAATATGCCTTGCTGCCTTCTCAGCATGTAGTATTTATAGGAGCAGAATTGGATACAAGTATGATGGCCAAACTTCCTCCAGAAAGGGTTCAAGTTCTACAATGTCAGGTTCAAAATCTACTCACAAATAAAAAAGCACAAGCGAGGATAGTCCTAAAAGTTTTGGGGACCATGGCAACAGCAATAAACTTGATCCCATTAGTGCGCTTACACATGAGAATTCTCCAGTGGCTACTGTCCACTCTGTGGTCAATGCAGGAATTGCTGATGTCCCACAAAATAGTGATAACAAAATCTTGCAAAAAAAGACCATTGGTGGCTTTACTCCACTCGTGATGCTAGGCGAACATTTGTACTTCCCCAACCACTGCCCACAGTGACCCATGGACGCATCTCAGATAGGGTGGGGGGGGGGCATTATCTTGGAAAGATGATCCAAGGCACCTGGCAGGATCATGTGGCCCATTTGCACATCAATGTCCTAGAGATGAGAGCGGTGCTTCTGGCACTGCAAGCATTCGAGGACTCTGCACCGCTGGGAACTATTGCAATACAGATAGAAAACATGTCAGTTGTATGGTACATAAACAAGGAGGAACCAGATCTTACTCCCATTGTCAGGAGGCCCTGAGAACATGGCAGTGGGTGACCTCCTCCCAACACTTTCTGATAGTAAAGCTCATCCGGGGAAATCCAACATGATAGCAGTCAGACTCAGCAGAGCGATTCTGATGGCTCGTGAGTGGTCCCTAAAACATAAAGTAGGGGAAAGGATTTTCCACAAATGGGGTGAGCCTTGCTGTAACCTTTTTGCAACATCCATGAATGCCAAATGCAGCAACTACTTTGCCCTTATCCCCCCTCTGGGGGAGTCACCAAGGGATGCACTTGTACACGATTGGCCCTCTAGTCTCATTTACACTTTTCCTCCCTTTCCATTAATACCCAAAGTTCTTCAGAAAGTCAATTACTTGGGAAGGGACTTGATACTCACCGCCCCATACTGGCCTCATCAAATCTGGTTCTCCTTCCTGTGGCCTCATCTTTGGGAGGAGCCTTGGATTCTGGACCCAGTTCCAGACCTTTTGTCTCATGCGTCAGGAATGCTCCATCTTTTCCTTCAGACCCTCAAATTGACAGTTTGGCTGCACCATTTCCAATCATAGCCAGGTTTCCTAATCTGTCTTCATCAGTTAAGCACATCTTGATTTTTTCTAATAAGGCTTCTACGAGAAAAATATAGAGAAGCAAATAAAAAAGATTTTCATTATTGATCCCTTTACTGCCCCAGTAAATTCCATTCTAGAATCTAGCAAAATTATTCAATGACTGTGCAGCTGCAGCTACCATTAGAGTTCAGTTAGCAGCGATATCTAGTTTTCATATAGGTGAGTCTGGCCTCAATGTTATGTCTCATAAGCTGTGCAAAGCGTTTCTTAATAGTACTTTGTTACCACGTCCACCTATCAGAGACCCCCCACACACACACCATTGGACTTAAATTTTGTCCTATTTTGTTTAATTTTTTCCCCCATTCGAGCCAGTATCATCTTGCAAACTCAAGTTTTTGACATGGAAAACTATTCTCTTGATAGCAATTACATCTGCTAGGAGGGTGTCACAGCTGCAAGCCTTGTCAATAAAGCCCCCCTACTTGCTTTTCCACAGAGACAGGGGTATCCTTACAAACAAACCCTTCCTTCTTACTAAAAGAATGTTTAGAGTCAAATTTGAACCAATCGATAGAGCTACCAGTCTTTTATCCAAATTACAAAAGTAAGGCGGAATACATGTTACATCAGTTGGATGTGCACAGACAGTTACATTTATACTTACACAGGACTAAGAGCTTCAGAATATCTGACCATCTATTTATATCCTTTTCAGAATCAAAGAAAGGTACTTCAGTCTGTAAAATAACGCTATCAAAATGGCTTTCAGATTGTATAACCTTCATTTTTAAATCTCAAAACAGAGATCCCCCCCATATAGTAAAAGACCACTCTACAAGAGCCATAGCAACCTCTTCCACTCTTCTGGCTAGACTACCAATTGATGCCATTTGTACCGCGGCAACATGGGCAAGACCATGTACCTTTATCACTCATTACAAAGTTGATTTGACCTCCAGGAACAGGATCTCCTTTGGTTCCATGATTCTGAAAAAATATTCTCCCTTGAGCCAACCAAGAAAAATGGTGCTAGGCACGCTGTCCCATCCTGGTAAGAATGAAGGTGAGATAGGACAACAACACATAAAGAAGTTATGTACTCACCATAATGTTCCATGTGTGCTGTCAATCTTCACCTTCATTCTTACATCCCTCCCTCCTTCCCCCTGCCGTATTTACTCCTGGAAGGCCGAGTTGGTACATTTGGATATCATTATTCCCTGGCCTTCTTTATTGCACTCTGAATTTTTAAGCTACCTTTTATCTTTATAACTCATTATCTGACGGTCGGTTCCGAATCCATCCTGCTAAGAATGAAGGTGAAGATGGGAAAACACACATGGAACGTTATGGTCAGTACATAAGTTCTTTTTTTGTTTCCCACTTCCTAAGTTTCATTGGAATTATCCATACACATCTGCTTTTGCTCACAGGCAGTCACCCTCCGTCTAAGGGAAAAAGCATTCTAAACATGTGCCTCCTGCTAAGTCTGCTAAAACCCCTACCTCTCAGAAACCTGGTTTTCAAGATTGCCTAGGTTCCATTTGAAAGTTTGCTTCTCCTTTCCCTTGGCCAGGTTCCATTATCTTTCTGTCTTTCCCAAATTGGTTAAAGTTCACAACAGACTTTTGCGTTCTGTTATCTGCCAGGGATATTTCACGGTTTGTTAAATCCCTTCCTCCTTTTTTGGGCATCCCTCAACATTCTTGGGAACAGCTTTCTCTTTCCCAGAGGTGCTCCAGTCTCTTTTGGCCCAGGGAACCATTCAAATTGGGCCCCCTCCCCAAATAGGTAATGCTTTTTATTCCAGGATGTTTTTAGTTTCCAGAAAGGAGGGCGCTTGGAAACCAATTCTGGATCTTTCCCAGCTCAATACTTTTCTTAAAATTCCTTCCTTCCGGACATTGTCTCTTCAGACTTTATTTCCCCTTATACTACCCCAGGCTTTTCTGGTTTCTCTAGATATAAAGGATGCCTATCATCATATCCCCATCTATCCCACTTTTGAAGAAATTTATACATTTCTCTGTTTCTTTCTTGTATTTTCAGTTCGCTGCTTTGCCCTTTAATCTCTCTACTGACCCAAGTGTATTCACCAAATACCTCAATCCTGTCATTGCCTTTTGCCAGAGCTTCTTACCCTGGCACTCTGCTTCAGGATCTCAAGCTTACTGTTTCCCTGTTACAGAGTCTGGGGTTCACCATAAACTTCCAGAAATCTGCACTGACACCTTCTTAGGATCATATTTTCCTTGGTTGCAGACTTCTTACTATCTCCATGTTAGCAACTCTGCCTGCCCCAAGGCCCTGTCTCCCACTGCCTTTTGCCAGTCTCTTCCTCTGGCTTCAGTCATGGTATTTCTCAGGGTCCTTAGATTCATGGCTTTCAATATCCCCATGCTCCCTGTGGCTAGGCTTCACATGAGAAAACCTCAGTGGTACCTAAAGTCAATGTGGCTCCAACATTGCCACTCCCTGGACTTCCTGGTACCCCTTACTTACCTGTCTCAAGGTCAAACTTCAGTAGTGAATTCATCAACTTTCTCTCAACATGGAGCTTCATTTCCAAGCTCCAGTCCAAACTCAAGAGCTCTTTACAGATGCTTCAGACAGGGGATGGTAGGCCTCTTTCGGGGTTTTGGCCTCTTCCGGGGTTCTTGGCCTCTTCATCAGAGATTGGGCCTCCTTAATATAAAGGAGATGAGGGCTCTGCTTCTAGTTATTCAGGCTTTTCATTCTCTCTTTCATCCCGGGCCATTCAAAATTTTCACAGACAATACCACAGTGATGAGGTATTTCAGCAAATAAGGGGAGGGAGTACAAAGTTCTATCTTCTTTGCAGACTAGCTGTTCAGGTCTGGGATCTAGCTTTCCAGTATCAAATGACTCCAAGCAGTTTTCATTCCCTTGGAGCACAATCTAGAGGCAGACAACCTGAGCAGGTCCAGAGCACAAATTCATAAATGGATGCTTCACAGAGATGTTTTCCTGGACATTTTCTATTGGTGGGGTATTTCTCATGGCAAATCTTTTTGCCTCCACTCTGAATGGACTACTTCCTCTTCTGTTCCAGAGTCTCAAGTCCTCTGGCTTGGAAAGTGGACACACTGTCATTCCTTGGAAGTGGAGGTTTCTGTTCACCTTCCCTTCCCTTCCTCTGTTACCATGAGTCTTGCCCAAGATCAGGCAAGACTCTTCCAAAATCTTGCTACTGACTCCCTTTTGGCCCAAAAAGCATTGATTCCCTCCTCTTTCTCACTTGGCCAGGACAATCGCAGCAAGTAACCTCACCAGGTGGATCTTCTCACAGAAGACAAGAGGTCTCTTACCAATCCTCACTTATCCACTCTTTAACTGACACTTAATCCCTTTCATGCACCACTTTTCTGAGGATGTACTTCTGGTTCTCCAGGAGGCTAGGAAACCCACTACCGGGAAATCACACATGTCCAAATAGAAAAGATCTTCTGTCTGTTGCCTCTCTTACTATCGGGATCCTTTATCTGTGGAGGTTCCTCTGGTTCTGTCTTGTGTAATCTGCTCCATGCAGTTAAAGCTCACCTGTAACCAATTTCTGCTTGTTTGCCCTTGACTCCTCCACTGGCATCTAGATTTGAGGTCAAGCAATTTCTTAAAGGCATCCTTTATATCAGGCCTCCACCTTCCTGTGACCACAATTTTGTACTTGAAATATTGACTCAGGCTCCTTTTGAGCTTGCCTCTTCAGCTTCCTTGCAACATTGTACTTGGAAGACTGTTCTTTTGGCTCTTACTTTAGCCAAGAAAGTATCTGAATTTTGGGTTCTCATGGGTATTACTCCTTTTTCAGTTTTTTTATAGGGACTGATAGCTGGCAAAGGCAGAGGGGAAAATAGACTAACCAAATAAAGCAGTGTTCTGAAGTATACATCCTAAGAAATTAATTTTATAGCAGTTACCTGAGAAAGTAAAATAATTTAAAGTAAAATCTAGCTTTATGTTTTTTGTTACTTTTAGTTTTAGAAATCCACTTGCATAACTAAATGAAAACAAATGATCTGTTGTATAGCAATCTTTATATTAACTAGTTGTTTTGTTTCTCAAGTCAGCTCACTTACTTTTGGTACTATCCAGGGGAACTTGATAGAAAGCAGATCATTGCTTTCTCTAGCCAAAATATATAACAAACTACATGTGAGACTAGTGTGACAAGGAAAGAGATTACATGTAAATAGAAGCATAAACACAGGAAACAATATATTTGCTAAGTTTAGATATGCACATCCTTTTAAAATAGCACTTGCATAGCATTTTACACCTAATGGAGTTCTGTAGAAGCTTGTTAATACCTACCCATTTAGAATGGTATTTGCAGTTTTCAAAAAACTCGCTGCAAGTACACTTTGAAAATGTATTTTTTGTGTTTATGTAAAATGAACTTTAGAAAAATTGCAAAATGTTTTCCATCATAGTTGAAAAGAGGATTCTTATTCACTTTCTGCACATAAACTTCAGTCCTCCCTACCCTTGCATAAGGAAGCTGAAAATAGTTGCATTGATATGGACTAGATGAAGGTCTCAGCAAGTCATAGTACTAGCACACTGTTAGCTGGTGAACTAAGACCATGCAGAGGTGCAGGGCCAGCATTAGGTGAAATGGTGCCCTAGGTGAAGGTTTTCATGGCATCCCTGATATCCACTGCCCCCAGCCCCCCCCCCCCCCACACACACACACACACACACATTCCCCACTGACCTCACCTGATTCCCCCATTCTGGCCTCCTAACACCACCCATCTTATTTTATTCCTACTTTTTTTTGACATTTTGTCTTACTCTTCAGCTTTATCCTGCATCCTTTGAACACACCCTTACTGATCAGTGCTGAACTGTACTGTAATAACTGTAAAGAAAATAACTGAATTAAGCTTGGGATCTGGGGAAGAAATTTAACTAGGTAATCTGGTATCCTGTATAGTTCCTCGATCTAGTACCTCCCAAACTGTAATTAAAGGATCATTTTACACTAAAGAGCAAACAAATGTTGCAAACATAACAAGTGACTTGCTGTGGTTCACAAAGCACTTCAGCTGTGACTTCAAGTACAGTATTGACACTGATTTCTGAATGCCAGAACTGCACTTTCATTCCATTGTCGTCCAGTCATCTATGACCTTACATTTAGGGAAATTGCAACCTTTGTATTTGTTCTTGATGTGCCTCTCCTCTGTGTTTCTAAGTGGTACCATTTAGAAATTTTTTAAACAACCTTTTCATCCACTGATGGCCTGAACAAAAATCATCATTACAGAAAGAAATTCAGATTTACTCTTCAAATTTACTTTTTCTTGCATACTTTCTTTGACCCGGAGTATGCTTTAATAACTGTGGAATAAATCAAATTAAGTCAGCAATCTGGGGATCACTAAACCCTCACATGCCATGTAGGTTGCAGATGCTCCATTGCACATTTTAGAGCTTTTTTCCAACCTTTTGATCCAGTGATGGCCTGAAAAAAATCAGTCTTATTTTTTTTCTTCAACCAAGAAATAAGGTCTGAAAAACAGTGGTTGACAATAAACTAAGAAGACAAATGCTTGCAAGGATATACAAGTCATATCTGAAAAGTGCTTGCCAACCCCCACCAAAAAAATAGTGCATCACTCTAGATAGATTGGACTGAAAGCACAAATGGCCACAATCATATGTTTCAAGTATCTGCTGCCAAACATTTTTCACAACATGCCTCCTCATCCCTACCCCCAAATAACAGCCACTTTCTGAATACCATTCTGCTGTCAGACTGGGATGAAACTGAAAAAGCAAATCAACCACAGTATCATATTTCAAACTGTTGTTTTGAGCATATACAAGCAGCATGCTTGCTTACCTCAACCCCCAAAAGACCGACACCCGTAAAATGCATCTGATGTTTGATTGTGAGTTAGGTGAAAAAAAAAAATAATCATAGTGATGTGCTCCATCTTGCTTCTCCTAAATAATACTTTGCCCTTAGACAATCCCTGTGACCTTCTGTGCACATCTCTGAGGTTAGTGAGAAAATCAAAGAAATAATGACTGCACCATCCGCAGCCACCAAGCAACCTATGGCAAACTTATGTGTACACCCATGAATAGGGCTAGTTTTGGACTAGGTTATGGTCAGAGCAGAGAAAACTACTAAGTCTACATAGGAACCTACTTATACAGTATGCAGTGTGTCCCCCAGAAACTCAGGGTCTGGCTGTTCTGTGTTGCATGTTATGCTTATTTCTGAAAGACAGTGACTAGCTAACTGTTACTTTTTATTAATTCACAGAATAGTTATATATGTGCCTTGCAGCATTTTGTGTGTTCACAGATAAAAATCAGTGATATTTTTCCACAGCTGCAGCCATACTGACACTGGCCCTGACAACCCAGGTCTACTGCAAGAGACACACACAATGCTTACCTAACATCATTATCTATGTCTTATCTGTGGAGTGTTGTACCCTGGTTTCCTACAACACTCCACCTATGTCATATCTGTGGAGTGTTGGAGGAAACCAGAGTACATGGATAAACCCACACAGATACAGGGAGGGCATGCATACTCTACAAAGAAGAAGCCACAGCCAAGCACTGAACCAGAGCAAGGCACTATGATATGGCAATGCTTCTCACTGCTCCATTGTGCTAGTGATCAGTTACTGTCACGTCTTGCTCTTGCCAGATCACCAAAGACAGCCCATGCAGTGCTGATGCTTGTACTAGAAAGTAAAAGGAATTATGGTCAATTCATTATACTGCAACCCTGTCATGCATATACACATACACGCACATACATTCAAGCATAAACTATCACAGTAGAAGGTTTGCACTAATTTCAACAAATGCAATACACTGATGCTGTGTCTGCCACATGAGATCAGTAACTGTAATCTGTCATCAAACAACAGCAAGGGTGTAACTAGCTCGTTTCCACCTATGGCCACTGTACCCAATAGTTACAGCCACATTACTGTGTCAATAGATGTCTGATTCTAGTAAAAATAATGGCCACAAAGTATTCCGTCTTATGCCATACAAATGCACACTAGTCTTGCAAAGTCAGATTAATGACAGTTTAACTGGAGGAAATCACAGGAGGTGTTTGCTGCTGCATTTGTTTTTGCCCATGAGTGCATAGCCGGCCTTAGGCATAGGTCAACTAGGCAGCTGCTGTAGCAGGGGCACTTTTCCAATATTTATTTGGTGTAGATAGACCAGGATGGGGGCACCTGGGTGGTGTGGGAGGGCTGTGGAGCCCTTTTGCCTAGGGCACCAGCTGACCTAAGGCCACTGCTGCATGGGTGGATTAAACTTCTCAGTTTACTGTGGCCTCAAGATTAAAAAGCTACAGAATTTAGTTTGTGGAACAGATGGCTGCTGCTAGATAAAATTATGTGCAAAGAAGGTCATAGTAAAATGCTCCAATACTCTAAAGAACTGTATAGCTGTATGAAAAAAAAATCTTTCATTCACAAACAGTTCCCACCCCCACCCACCAGTTATACCCACTTCTGTATACAGTTCAGACATCTGATTATGACAAAAATGACAGCCATGTAATTTATTTCAAATTTGTTCCACACAAAAAGTAGCCACATATTAAAAATATTCCAAGCTTTTTCACATAAAGCACATTAATTATAGAAAGCCAGAATAATGAACAAATAACAGTAATTTTTTTCTCCATGGACAGTCCTGGCAATTATAGCTAATTTGTCTGTGTACATCTGAGATTTTAGCATCTAATTAAAAAAAAAAAAAAAAAAAAACACTCTGTCAACTTTTTAGTGCAAGAGTCAGGGCCAAAGTCAAAAATATTGGAGGGGAACTATTGGCCAAAATGAGGGACAGATTTTAAATATTGCTCTCACATACTTAGGGAGTTGATAGAATAACAGGTTTTGCATAGCATGCTTTTTATATCATACATTTTTTGAAAAGCATGAAGTTTTAGGTTTAAACTTAAATGTTTGTCATTATTTACTGTAAATACGCAAACAATATGATTAAAATCATGTAATACCCAGACTTTAGTTTGTTGCGGGATATTTAAAAAAAGCAAACGAGTGCTGCAGCTTAAAATCTTTGGAGAAATTTTCTGAATTCCTGTTTTTAGGGGTTTCCACTGTTACATAAAATTTATAAAAACAAATCCAGGAACATTCTGCAAAATCAGGAACACTTGACAGGTACTCCATTTGCCCTGCATATTCATCCACTGCCTATATCTGATTGCCTCCCAGGGTTTTTTTTTTAATCTTATCTAATGCTCTTACCAGTTGCTGCTTCTCTCATCACCAGCAACTATCTTCTTGTTTTTATACTTTTGGACTTTTTCTCCTTGCTGTTCCATGAATCAGGTAGATCATATGTCAGCAAAGAGCAGAAAGCAGCATAAAATTAGCCAGGTGTGTAGAGTTTCCTCTATAGAACACTGGGTACTTACGTATTATCGCAACCAGATTTTTGCGGTTGCAACCTTTGCATACTTCCCCACAAACAAGACCATGAAACACTGTAAGGTGGTGCTGTGAGCCAGTTTGACTATGGACTAACTTTGCATTACCTTCAGGAAGGCAAAACATTTGAGAAACCCTCTTCCTGTTTTAAGCGTGCATTACAGATGCACGCTTGAAATGTAATGCCTGCTGCCGTTCTGACAAACGGATTTCTTTTGTGTGTCTGGAAGGAATCCTTCAGAGAAGGCAAACACACACACACAGTAGTGATGGTTTTGGTCCCTTTTTTTTGGGACGGGGAGGCAATTTAGAAAGATATATTCAGGTGAAAATAAAAAAGCTGCGACCATCCACAAAGTACAGGAAGAAGAGCACTGTCCAGCGGTAACACGTATTTGGAAGTGCACTTAGTACCTGTAATAAAGAGGCGATTTTGAGTTTCAGTCTTTATTTCTAAACTATATCCAGTGCTTCACAAACGGCGACACTGTGTTACCACCAGAAGTGAAAGCATTCCCTGCAGTTTATGTAAATCAGCAGTTTGCCTAACCTAAGAAAGGCAGTAATCCCTGAACTTGAGAGATTTACAGTCTCCTAACATTGCGGTGTGTATTTGATGATTCGCTTTTCCAGTAGCTGACATCGTCCTTTGAAATGCAGGTACTGCAAAGCGGAGTTTCACTGTGGAGTTACAGGAGCAAAGAGGTACAAATTTGCACCCTCTCTCCTCTTCCTGGCTCATACCCGCAGTGACAGAGTAATGTTTTCTTCCTTACAGACCCCTTCTTAGCTGAAGCAACCTGTTTCCGCACACACATACCGAATTATGGCAGTGCAGAAATCTGGTTGCGATAATACGTAAGTACTGAACACTGCTTGGCTCTAGGTACTAATAAAGTAAAATGGAAATGCTACTGCCATATTTCTTTATTTAAAAAATAAATAAAGGGCAGAAAGGCAGTCCAAGCCGAGGTGCACTCTATGTGGCTGCTTATTTTGCGTATCTATAAGGCTGGCTTATGCACAGGTAGTCTCTGCAGCATATAGTACTACACTTAATTTTAACTGTTCCCCATCTGAGGCACATTACTTATACCTCTGCCTTTATAGAGAATTCAGAACAGCAAAGTCCTTAATCAATACTTCCTGAGCCAATTCATTTCCTTTTTCTTGATCATACATAGGCATATCATTACTAGCAACAGCATGATCTGTAATCTGAGATGGTGATGACTGACAGAAGACTGATGACCATCTTCTCAACTGCAGTCTCTTACCCTCAAAAGATCATTTTATATATATATATATATATATATATATATATATATATATATATATATATATATATATATATATAATGTATACATGTGTGTTTGCCCCCCTCCGTACACACACACAATATCCAGATTTTGAAAGAATTACCAAACACAGAAACCAAATATTCGGCAAAAACAGTGAAGATTTGTAGTCTAATAAAGGAATAAATCTAAAAAAAGTGCTGAGTCATCAGTCTAGACTCTAGACTAGAGGAGTATTGCATCTTAAAAGGCCACTACAGAATTATCCTCAGATCTTTAAGCTAAAGGTTGTGCATAATATTTAAAAATAAACACAGGCAGCTAGATTGTGGTGTTTGGGGTTAGGGGATGGTTATTTTTGTATGTATACTTGTGTGTTAAGCGTGAGTGTGTGTACACACACGCACTCATATACATATTCCTAAGAAGAGACTGAAGGAAGGGCATGTATAAATGCGCACACACCAAATGCCACTGGAGACGGGACATATGTAAATGTACAGGTTTATTCAGTAAACCACAATGTAAGATATTAGCCAGCTGGGTTTTTAGTTTGAAAATAAAGCTAAGAATTCCTTTACAACAGTGTTTGGTCCACACAGCTTTTTCAGGATATAGGCATCTTATATCCAGGAGGAAAGGCCAATGTTACAGGTTTCTCCTAAGTCCATTTTTTTTAAATACTGAATTAGTAACTGAAGTACTAACACAAGTATTTTGTTGTGAACAAGTAATTCACACTGCAAGTAGATTCCAGCAAAAATAAAACTGGTTTAATGATTCTGTGAGAAGGTAAACCAGTTGGTTGTAAGTCAGGAGCATTTACAGAGTATCACAGGAGGTGGCATAGTCGCATCGTATAACATTAGTTACCGTGGCATATGGATATGCAAACTTCCATGATTATATTTGTGAGCAAATAGTGCTTGGCTATAACAAATCATAAAGCATTGCAAAGTATATTTCAGAAAATGCTGTACAAGACATGGCTAAGGATGTGAAGAATATTACTGAGGACAGACAAGTATGGCTTAGTTATGAAATATCAGACAGGAAAAGGAAGCATGCTACATCTATGCTGAGTCACTCATGTGTGCCAGAGTGAGAAGAACATTTGCCTGGAGAAGAACTACAGTATAATAGATAATTCTACAGCTGCCTATAATATAAACGTAGCTTAAAGAGTTTCAGCAGTTTACTGAGAATCTTCTGGAACAAAGGTTATGAGATGTAGTAACTGGTACAAAAACACTGGCCAGAGCCGGTCTGTTGTCAGAAAAGATATACATCCATATTTGTATTTTAAAGAAAAGATACATTGCATAAATGATCTGATGTTTCAGGTCAATAAAATAAAAGTGCCTATTCAGCTAAGGAAAGACATGTTAGCAAGAATACGAGTCACACTTGTTTTCATACTAGGCTGTTATTTTACAGACTATGACAAGCCTAGCCAATAACCAGAGATCAGAGTCAAACCCTGTACAACTATTATGCCACCTCTCCTTTCATAGCATGAGATAATACAGTACTACCCATGAATGCCAGTGCAACTTGAGCAAGAGGCTTGAGACTGTTCATTGTACAATGCATAGCATAACAGTCCAAAAAAGACACAATTCCTTTTGGGAATAAAAAAAAAAAATCTTCCTTCATTTACTGCAAAACATAGAGTAAGGTAGAAGCAGATGTTTGCCACTATACTTGATCTATGTAGATTATTATTTAAAGTTTCCTTAAGTCATGAAGTTAATAGACCCTAAAATGCTGATATGACTAATGGGAGTGTCTTTGACTTCTACATGCCATTATTATTGTCACCCACTTTATTGACTGCATTGTTACACCCCTGCAGTGGAATGCCACAGTGATCATAACAAAGAGATTTTGTGACATTTTGTGGCAGGGCTCTGCTGCCCTACACTCCAATATGGGGCTTTGCTTTGCTCCCCAACCCAAATTCATAATTCCTAAATTTCCTGTTTCTAAAGTTGCACCAACTCAGAGAAAAGGAAACAATGTTATTTTAATTTGTCTGACTTAGTACAACCTCAGAAGTAGTATATTTAGAAATTGGGATGCTACCCTGGTGGCACAGAGAAAAAGTTCTGACTATGACCAGGCAACCCCAGTTCAGTTATTGGCTCAGATACCTGCTGGGTGGATGGATGAGAGTGACATTCTGGTAGGCAAGTCCTGCTCAAGAAGACTGCTAGGTAGGAGGTTTCTCTGACCTAGGATCCAGGGACTGTGAGCTACCAAAGACCAAGCATCATGGTGTGACTAGCCTCCTAAGAGGATAACAGCATGTAGGACAGTAGAATCATAGTGATACAGCCCTCAGCCTCTGCTGGTGGTTTTGGCAGTTCTCTGGCTCCCCTGCCTTCCATGTTAAAATGATTTGAGCAGTTCTTTTGAAGACTGGTGCATCTTAACTTAGAGGGGTAAAAATGTAGAAAGTGTAGATAGAGATGGAGGTAGTCTCAGCAAGTAAATTCCTGGTGAACACCACTGAGAATGTCATAATACACACATATATACTTCACTTACCCGAATGGCCACATCACTGACTTTCATTTAGCTGAAACAAAAGGACTGACAAACCAGAAGACCGACATCTGGAACACCGACTTTCAACTCAAGGTATGTAACCACTTGGCCATCCTGAAAAAAAAAAAAAAAACAAAAGTAAACCCACCCATTTGGGGGACTTTGCCCCCCACGTCCCCCTAACTAAATATACCAACTCCGAGATCACACTACCACTGGGGTAAGGGGCAAAGTTCAACAGGATGGCCAAATGGTTACTTACCTCGAGTGGAATGTCAGTGTTCCGGATGTCAGTCCTTTTGTCTCAGCAAAGTGAAAGTTGGTGATGTGGCCATTCGGGTAAGTGAAGTAGACCCATATATATATATATATATATATATATATATATATATATATATATATATATATATATATATATATCTATATATATATATATATATATATATATATATATATATATATATATATATATATAGTGTATATTATATTACCCAAAAACACCCTAAGTGAACTAAAAAATATCGACTGCAGAAGGCTGAAAACATGGAACTCAACACACCAATACACATGCTGACAAACAGCGTCTTGAAAACACACAAAAATATTTTTACTGGGGGGGGGGGGGGCAAGCACCTCTATGCTCCCTATACTTCCCGTTACTTACATATGCTAACTCTGTGATCACATGAATGTATTGTAAGAGTGTATTTCATTTCCCAACCCCAGGAACTGTGTGATCTTGCAAACCTGTAGATCATCTGCTTAGTCATTCATATGCAGTCTATGAAACAATTGTCAACCACACACACACACACACACACACACACACACTTGACATAGTGCAGGAATTTCATATATATGTAGGGGTGGCTCTACTTAGTTGATCATTCTGAAGATTGTATTTTTTTTTATGTTAGCACAAGCAATTGAATAGTTAGATTATCACAGTGTGCTGGCATCACTTTGAGCGAGACCGGGATACAGCAGGGATTGGGTATTTGCCCTTTCCCTGCTTTTGTGTGATCTTGGAGAGTTGGTGTGTATAAGTAGCAAGGGTGTTGGAAAAACATGGGAGGCTTCTTCCCCTGCAACAAAATATATATTTTAGATGTGAAGTTGTTCTCTCTCACCATTTTGTTCTTACACGTGGGTCGAAGCCGGTCCCTCGGCTCCGAATCGGCAGCTTTTCAAGCTCAGACTCTCAGAGAAGCCCGAGACCTAGTGTATATCCCATGATGCTCTACTGTGAATCCCCAGATCTAGTTTGCCGCTGCAACGGATCTACAGCTTGTCGGAGGAAGCTCAGGCCAGTGATTTAAAATGTTCAATATTAATTGAAGTTTTTGTCTATAGATTAGTATTAGATATCCTTAAATTACTACTTTGTCATATAGTATTAGGTTTTTGCCTATTAGTTTAACTCTAGTTAGAATTTTTTGAGAAGTATTCCTTTTCAGGACTTTAGGCCTCTTTTTCTTGGGCGTGACAGGGCTCTGTCAGCTATTGTGTGTGTGTGTGTGCTTCTCTTCTTCCTATATAATCAATAGTGTGGTAGTTAATACTAGATATTTAGTGATTGATATATATATATATATATATATATATATATATATATATATATATATATGTGTGTGTGTAAGGAGTTAGTTAATACTAGTTTAGTTTTGTTGTTATAGTTAAAGATAACTATTCTTGTTATAACTGAATATTCAGGGACCTGTATTATACTTGACATGTCGGAGAAACAAAAGTCAGGATTTAAAAGGTGCAAGTGCGGTCAAAAGATGTCTGTTACAGACAATCACTCCACCTGCATGTACTGTTTGGGTTCTGTCCACCTACAAGAGGTGTGCTATCTCTGCCACTCCTTTAGCGCCAGGGTTCTCTTGGAAAAGCGCAGGAAGCTGGTAGATAGGGGACTCCTGAAGCCTGATTTTCAGGCTACCTTAGACAAGGCTGACCTCTCTTCCAAGGCTTCGAAGGGGTCGAAGTCTTTCAAGGGATCCTCGGAGCCCAAGTCATCGGCTCCGAGTTCCTCTGGTATGGTTCGTGCATCAGCTCCACAGCCCTTGGAGCCGTGTATCGACCCTCTACCCCAGAGCCCAGTTGTGGAACCGATATTGGAGACTCCTCAGTCTCCAATTCTTCAATTGGTACCATCTTCGGCTCCTTCGACCCATCCTGCAACGCATTCTTTGAGGCTTTCTGATGTGGATCTGGACTGAGTAGTTAAGAGGCTCTTAGAGAACCCGGCCCTGGCCAAAATGCTGTCTGCTTCGAGCCACTCGGCTTCGAAGCCTGAAACCCCAGCCATAACTTCTCCACCTCCTCCTCCAAAGCCAATCGAGCTCTTGGAGCTGGGGCAGGCAGAACCGATGTTGGTAGAGCCCTCAGAGCCGAGGTTTGATCCACCTCCCTCGGCTCCATCGACCTTGATCTCCTCGGTTCCAACTGAGGAGTCTCGGGGCGGCACAGGTGGCCTTGGCTCCATCCTCTGGATTGGAGCGGGGGGGTCTCAGCTCGGGGAGAGCTGCCAGCCTCTTTGGAGCCAACAGACCTCTCGGACCGAGATTCTGGTGCCTTCAATGCCATGAGGAAGGTCATGTCTGCTAAGACCACTACCTCCTCGGATCTGTCTTCCCCTCCCCCTAAAGGGCCTTGTTCTACCTCTTCCCTGCAGGTCCCCACCAAGCGTCGAGATCCAGGGCCTCAGGTATCTCCATTGGGTGGCCCCTTCTCTCGAGGGACTTCACAGGACACTCCCACCGATGAAGTACCTAGGAAGAGATTGTGCAAGAGGAGGCACTTGGATTCCCCACAGGAATCCCTGACATTGGATACCGACTTGGAGGAATCAGAAGGGTCCTCATGATCTCCCTCAGAGGATGTCTCATTTGCAGACATTTTGGAAATCTTAAGACAGGGGGGGATTGGCAGTCCCTTACCCCTACTGAGGACAAGTCGGTCCTCCTGAAGGCCTTCGGATCTCAACCGTCCACCTCCTGGGTTACTCCGCCCTTCGATGAACTGATGGAGCTGGTTGCTTGAAGGGTGAAGGAGTCCCCTGTCTCAGTGGAACCGGTCCCTTGGAGGCCCAACAAGTTTATTACTTCCCCTACTGACAAGTCCTTTCTTACAAAGGGAGTCCCGGTTGATGCCATGGTGGTGGCGGCAGCCACCAAGAAAGAGATGTCGGAAACCTCTTCTACTGTCCATCCTCCTAATAGAGATTCTAGAACGATGGACAGATATGGGAAACGCATATTTAGTTCTGCAGCATTTTCCATGAGATCGCTCAACTACCTAACACACTTTATCCGCCTTCAACGAGATCTCCTAAAAGAGCTGGGAGATACTCTCCAGGGTAACACAGCTGAGGCAGTTTCTGAGAAGGTGACTGCACAACTCAACACCCTTAATTCGATAGTAAACTCATCCATGCGACTCATTTCTTATGCTGCCAATGGATCGCGTAGGGCAGCAGGCTCAGCGATAACTCTTCGGAGACAGCCCTGGATGTGCCTTTGCTCCTTTGCGGAAGCCTTTAAATCTTCCTTCGTCAATACCCCATTCGATGGGTTCACCTTGCTCGGACCCAAAGTTAAGGAGACACTTACTAGGTGTGAACAAGAAGGAAAGACTCTGTCTGCTGTAGGAGTCTGTTTTTCCACTCCAACTAGACCGTACCCCAAAGGGCAATGAAGTGGGAAAATGTGGTTCCGAAAACCCCAAGGAGCTTTCCAAAGCACACCTACTGATACCCCCTCTAGGGGCAGAGGAGGGGGTAAAAACAGAAGACGTCGTCCAAATGGCAGAGGCGGTCCACAAAACCAGGGTGACAGGGAACAGTTCTCTGGTAAGCCCTATCAGCGTTCCTGAAAGGAAGCCCGGCTGTCCTACTCTGGAGGCAGTCTGGGGTCACTTGGCTTTATACCCAAACACCTGGCTAAACATTACAACAGATTCTTGGGTAAAAAGCATCATTGCCAGAGGTTACTACATTCCCTTTACAACCCCCCCCCATGTGTACAAGGATCAAAGACGTTCCACCCAGTCTGAGAAAACTAGCAGCCGTAGAAATCCAAAACCTGCTAGACAAAAGAGTCATCCAGCCAGTCCCAGCAGACCAAATAGGATCCAGAGCTTACTCAAGGTTCTTTTTAGTTCCAAAGAAAACAGGGGACTGGAGGCCCATACTAGACCTCAGCAAACTCAACACCTTCATCAAGAAGGAAAAGTTCCAGATGGTCACGCTGCAATTGAATCTCCCATTCTTAGCAACAGGCAATTGGATGTGCTCTATAGATCTCAAGGATGTTTACTACCACATCAAAATGGACAGATCATCCAGAGATCACCTGCGTTTCCGGCTGGGGGCCAGTCATTACCAATTCAGAGCCCTGCCCTTTGGTCTCACATCAGCCCCCAGGGTGTTCACCAAATGTATGGCAGTGGTCACGGCTCACCTGAGATGGTTGGGATTCTGGGTGTTTCCATATCTGGACGACTGGCTCCTCACCGCCACCTCCAGGCATCAACTAATCCAAGCAAGAGACTACACCATAAACCTTTGTTCCCAGTTGGGCATAACCCTAAACTACGAAAAATCTGCGTTATCGCCCTCACAGCATATTACATTTATAGGGGCAGAACTGGACACCGTCAATGCAAGGATCAGGTTGCCCCAATCAAGAATCGTAGCTCTATAAAATCAATTATCCAGTCTGTTGATCTGGAACAAAGCTCCTGTGTCCCAGATACTGCAGCTTTTAGGCACAATGGCAGCCACACTGATAGCAGTTCCATTAGGCTGCATGCACACGTGAATACTCCAGTGGCTACTCTTTGTGCAATGGTCTTACCAACGATTGCCCATGTCACAAGAGATCCGGTTAATGAATCTTTGCAAGAAGGATCTCAATTGGTGGTTGAACAGCGACCAAGTGATAATCGGACGTCCCCCTGTTCTTCCCCAACCCACAGCCACAGTGACCATGGATGCTTCCCTGATAGGGTGGGGGGGGGGCTATTTCAGGGAAAGACTGTCCAAGGCACTTGGTCAGTCATGGAAACACATTTGCATATATATTTCCTAGAGCTGAGAGTGGTGTTCCTGGCATTGCAACACTTTCACGACTCTCTCCCTCCAGGTACAATTGCTATCCAGATGGACAACATGTCGGTAGTCTGGTACATCAACAAGCAAGGGGGAACCAGATCGTATCCCTTATGCCGGGAGGCCCTAAGAATTTGGCAATGGGCTGTATCCACCAGACGCTTTCTGATAGCAACGCACATCCCGGGGTCATCTAACGTGATAGCGGACAAGCTAAGCAGGGCCATGCTGTTGCCTCACAAGTGGTCTCTCAAACAACAGGTGGCGGAAAAGATTTTCCACAGATGGGGACAGCCTTGCTGCGACCTATTTGCATCTCCGATGAATGCCAAATGCAGCAGCTGCTTTGCCCTTTATCCCCAACTGGGGAACAAACCGAGGGATGCGCTCATACACGATTGGCCTCCGGGCCTCCTATATGCCTTTCCGCCAATACCCCTAATTCCCAAATTCATGCAGAAAGCCAAAAGTCTGGGAAGGACTGTGATTTTGATAGCCCCATCTTGGCCTCTACAGATTTGGTCCCCCTTCCTGTGAAAGTATCAAGTGGAAGAACCATGGATTCTGGACCCAGTGATGGATTTTCTGACTCATTCGTCGGGAGTTCTTCATCCCTCCCTCACCTCCCTAAAACTGACAGCTTGGCTGCTCCAATTCCCACATTAGCCAGGTCTCAAGATTTGTCTTCTGCGGTCCAGCATATTATAGTTTCCTCTCATAAACTATCTACCAGGAAGCTATACAATAGCAAATGGAAATTATTTGTTCACTGGGCTTCTCAACATGACATTGACCCTTATGTAGCACCTATTCATACCATCTTAGAGTTCTTGTCTTCCTTGTTCCATGATGGCATGGCACCTGCCACCATTAGAGTTCAATTGGCTGCTATTTCCAATTTCCATGTAGGGTTTAACGGGTCTAACATCATGTCACATAGACTATATAAAGCATTCTTAAAAGGAACCCACCATCTCAGACCACCTATCAGGTATCCTGTCTCTCCCTGGAATTTGAATCTGGTTTTATCCCAATTGATGCTCGCCCCCTTCGAACCTGTCTTGTCATTTAAAGTTTTTGTCTTAGAAAACTATATTCCTGGTAGCCATTACATCTGCACGTAGGGTCTCCGAACTTCAAGCCTTGTCCTCCAAATCCCCATATTTGATTTTTCACCCTGATAGGGTCTCCCTTAGGACTAATCCTACCTTTCTTCCCAAGGTCTCTTAGAAACTAACTTAAATCAGTCCACTGAGCTTCCAACCTTCTTCAGACACCATACCAACAGACCGGAATATATGTTACACAGGCTTGATGTACACAGACAACTGAGGTTCTATCTGGATAGAACAAAGGATTTCAGACAATTGGATCAACTCTTCGTCTCTTACGCAGAGAATAAGAAAGGTTTTGCAGTATCAAAAATCACATTGTCTAAGTGGCTCTCTAACTGCATCAAATCCATTTATGCCTCCACTAATCAGCCATTAGAAACTAACATCAAAGCCCACTCTACACGAGCTGTTTCTACGTCACTGGCTCATGCAGCTCACTTGCCCTTAGATACCATCTGTGCAGCTGCCACGTGGTCCAACCCTCACATGTTTATCACTCATTACAAAGTGGATAGGACCTCCAGGGACAGGGCTATTTTTGGTTCCACTATGCTCAGGAATGTTCTCCCATGAGCCACCCAGGATCAGGTTGCTTGGGACGCTACCCACGTGTAAGAACAAAATGGAGAGATAGAACAACTTCACATAAAGAAGTTATGTCCTTACCATAACGTTCCATGTGAGTTGTTCATCTCGCCTTTTTGTTCTTACATTTCCGCCCACCTTCCCCCTCCAGTCGAGCAAGATGGTTGCCTTGGTGGATTGATCGAGTTTGTCAGTCTGTATTAAACATTCTGTTTTTTCCTTCTACAATCTTATAGCTACCTACATAGGTAGACACTATAGTTTTATTTCTTCCTGTAGGCTGTCTTGGTTGCAGCATACTAGATCTGGGGATTCACAGTAGAACATCATGGGATTTACACTAGGTCTCGAGCTTCTCTGAGAGTCTGAGCTTGAAAAGCAGCCGATTCGGAGCCGAGGGATCGGCTCCAACCCACGTGTAAGAACAAAAAGGCGAGATGAACAACTCACATGGAACGTTATGGTAAGGACATAACTTCTTTTTATTTTGAGTTTCAGTTTTTTTTATTGATATATTTGCATTTGATAGTGTCAATGTTTATGTGTATGACTTGTGTGTGATATATATACATATATATATATATATATATATATATATATATATATATATATATATATATATATATATATGAACATACATATATTATAGAGAGAGAGAGAGAGACTTTCTCACAAACACACACTCAAATATTTTATATGTATAGTAAGATCACTACATGCTCAGACTGTATGTTTCACCAAATCACTGGTGGCGGGAGGGTGGCTTAATGGTTAAGGTGTTTGCCTTACAAACACAAGGTGCAGGGTTTGAGTCTCACAAGGGATAATTGGCTAGGCTTACAATGGCCCGCAAGGGCAGTTAGCTTAGTACTTATCTATGAATCTATGAATCTATGGTGTAAATTGAAAGATTTTATCTGCCAAAATTGCTTTCTGGAACAGGACAGAAATAAAACCGCAAACCATTTGTATCTGTAAAGAGTGATTAATTCTAATAAAAAGAACTGCTTAACCTGATAATGAAAAAGACAATAATCAGTTGTGACAGCATTCTTGTAAATGAGATGTACATAATTAAAATGAATATATATAAAATAAATTACAAATCTGAATATCTCAATGTTGGGTTAAGTGAAATAAGTATGGCAATCACAATTAAAGTTATATTACTACTTTAAGATGATCCCTTAAATATAATGTATGCCAAACCATTAAGTTGTAGTCAAATAGTTGTATCAGACATTAAACAAATATATATTAACAGGATTGAGACTGTGCTTTTGTTCCTACATTCTGAAATAAGTATACCCAAAAAGTTTTTTTTATTTAATAATAAATCAAACTTATTTAGTCAAATATAATATATTATTGTACAACACCTGATGTTCTTCTATTCCTATGTTGCAGTATTCTTAGTGTGGGATTCTCTGTCTCAGGTAACTCGAACGTCAGCTCCTATACAAAAGCTTAAGCCTGATTGCCGCAGATGCGTGGGATGTCACACATAGGGCCATAAACCAAGGACCTTAAATGTGACGTCTGCACGCACAGACCTCAGAACTTTTCAGCTGCAGTCAGCCATCACATCGATCACTTTGCTCCTCTACTTTCAAGATGTCTAAAAGCTAAGTACCCTGTTGGGGATTTTGTTTTGTTTTGCTTGCTTGAGCTTGATTTGCTGCCCCCCACCCCCCATTTGCTGATGTCTGCTAAGAAGGGTAAAGGCTAATGCGGGCATCAGATTCCACATAAAGACATGCATGATCATTACATATTTTGCCTAGGCCAAGAACACGACCATGCCTTTTGCCTTATTTGTCAATCCATTATACGAAGATGCTCAGAAGCCATCTGGCCACCCTTAATCTGTCCACAGCAACCAACCTCAGCAGGTACAGCAAGGTCACGGCACCAAAAGGAGTATCAAAGTTCATAAAAAGTAATGCCAATATATTAAATTTGAAAGAAAGAAAATGTATTATCAAATTGGGGGGTTATTCCCCCCCTGGGCTAAATAAACAATTGTGACCAATCATGTCTTACCAGTTAACTGTTGTGTATATACCATGTGGCTATTTGTGGAAGTTTTGTTACACTGCGGAAGGCTTGGTAAATTTGTGCCAAAACCGGTCTGTTTATGTCACATTAAATATACTTTTTACACACCACTTTGGGCTGGCATTACTTTTTTTGAACTTTGATACTCCTTTTGGTGCTGTGCTCTTGCCGTACCTGCTGAGGTTGGTTGCTATGGACGTAGATTTTGGTATCTCGGCTGTTGGTGTGTGGTGTGGTAGCAGCTACGATATTCATGTTGTTTTTGGCTCTAGTTAAACGGTTGGCTTATCTTTAACTATTTTTCTTTAGTTTGCGTTTACAAACGGATTTTTTTGGCTGAAGGTTGTGTTCATGTGCGGATTTACACTCTGGAGTCTCATTTTGCATTATCGCATTTACAGTTTGGTCCTCATTGCATATTTTGCTTCAGATTGGAGTATATCTTTTGGGGGAAATCCAGCCTATCTACAAGACATTGATGACTTTGACATTTCAGATGTTGGCGTGTGGTGTGGGAGCAGTTACGACACTTGTGCTACTTTTGGATCTACTTAAATCTACTCAAACAGTATAATGGTTTATTTTTAACTATTTTTTCTTTAGTTTGCTCACTCAGCGTTTGCTATCAGACTGATTGGCTGGAGGTTGTGTTTATTTACGGATCTACACCCTGGAGTCTCAGTTTACGTTATCGCATTTGGTATAGCAGTTTTGCTTTGGATGGGAGTACATCCATGAGGGGAATTGCAGCCTATCCACAAGTCATTAAAACTTTTGGTTGCCGCTTATTGTGGTCTATGCTTTTTTTGACTGCATGGTGCTTACTGGGATCAAGATTGCTATACCCTTGGAAACATTTGGGATTATCGGTTTGCCTTTCTTACGGAATAGTTCCTATTTTCATTATCTTTGAACTTGCAAATGACTACAGCCATATTCTTGTGCCTAAATTAGGGGGCCATTGTTTGGATTGATCATCATCTGGCATGGTTTTTACATTGTGGTTTGAATTGAGACCCATTTGATGAGGCCTGCTGAATGCAACGGATATCATTACTCTCATTGCAGGAGTTTTGGCTTTGGACGCCATCTTTTTTACAGAAGCTGAGTGACTATACACACTGTATATGATTTTTATGTGACTTTATTTAGTTTGGGGACTGTTTTGGTTGGAAAGGTTCATTGTTAAATAACACACAATACAGTATTTTTTCCTTGAGTCATGTATGTCAATATTGTGGTTTTACTTTAGAAACCCTGTATGGCGCATATATTATTAAGTATTTCTGGTTCTTTTTTATACAGCTTTATTATACTGTTTAAATTTATAGCTACATACTTTGGTCAGTGCTTTGCATATTACAAGCTTCTGATTTTTTTCTATAAATATACCAAAGGCTAGGTACATTTGGAATTGGGTTTAGATAGAACTATTATTTTTTGAGTTGATAGGGTTGACTGCAGGCAATTCTTTTTGGCCCTTTCTCTGCTATACTAAGGATCAGTGGTCCCATTCCTTATTATAATCATGGTTATCTGTGGTTAATTGGAATGAAGGTATAATTTTGGGTGGATTAATAGTTTTTCACCCTGTTTCGATTTCCATATGTTTTATGACCACGCAATAATAATCTATTGGGATTTGGGTTACTGTGTCTGCTTTTGACAGCAACTGTCTATTGTTTTAAGCCTAAAGTTATATTGGTTGGCTTACCCAATCACCTGGACAAACTCATGGTTAGATATTATCTCTGAATATGTGGAGTGGATTTTCATGTATTTTGGCCATCCATCTCTAGACCAGTATTGGTTTATGTTTTTGGATTAGTGTATCTGAGGTACGTAGCACTACCCAATTTTTGCAGTTACTGAATTATCCTGTTGGTGGCTATAATTGTTCCCCCTCTTGCAGTCCAATATAAGGATTTTTGTCTTTTTGGGGGGCATGTAGCACCATCATTTGCTTATTTGGGGCATTGAATTATTGTCTAACAAGGGTAGGGGCTATAATTGTTCCTCGGTTTTTGGCTTAAGCAACTCTTTACACAGTAGATGGTTTGGTTGGGGTACTTTGAACCATTTTTGTGTCCTTTTGGTTTGCATCTGTTTAATAACATCCCTTTGGGTTTATCATTTATTTTGAAGTGTCTTTTGGACATAATTTATACACTTGCTGTCATTCTGTCAGTCTCGAAATGACATCGTCCCAATTTACAGTTTTTTGGAACTTTTTTGAGTATTTTGTATGAGTATGGATTTGGGTCAACTCCTCAAAGGTCTGTAATCTGACAGGGATAATATTGGTATATTCGGTTTAGGGACAAAGGTTCCTGATCCCTTGGACAGGGGTGAAGCTACACCATCTTGCTATGATGTGTTTGCTAAATTATCCAAAAGTATGAGGACTATGCGCACTAATGTGTGGCATCTTCACGTATTTAAAGCATATAGGGTGAGGAATATATATCCTAGGGGACTACGGGTGCATATACAGCCCTTAGTTTCTGAGCTAGACCAAGAATTGGATCAACAATGGTTAGCGGTTCAATAACAAGCATCCGTGGGGTTTGTAGAGGCCCTATTGGCTTATTATAACAGATGTATTGATTCTAACTTGATTGAGTTTACCAAACTGTATGAGGATACCAAGTTGTTCGAGGGGCAGACCTGTTATCAAACCTGCTTACAACAGTTAAGTCAGGAATTATTGACTTTGGAAGGTCAACTCAGGGACAAGAAAATACATAAGTTTAACAGAGATCAAGCTGACTATGATAGGGGGAGACCATTTGGACCCCATAAAAATGTCAAATTTGCTAACACTGGTTCCAAACCCAATAAGAGGAAAAGGCCAAGGTCAGTCCTGAAGAAGAATGTGCCTTCTTTTGGTAGTACTTCGTGGGAGGAATCATCCTCCATGACAGATTCAGAAACAACACTAGTTTTGTCTTCTCCCACACCAAAACACAGCAACTCTGACACCACTTTAGGGTCAGAAGACATAGGGCAGGGTGGAAACACCACAAGAATAGCCAATGTGGCAACAATATTACAAATCATGACCAGCAAGTAATCGAATTTAATAATGTCATTAATATTTCCTGACATGTTTTAACTCCAACTCAAACAGAATTACTTAATAAAGGATTGAATTTTGTCCCTGCATTTTTTGTTCCTGAGGGTGTTCTTGCTGATGATGTGAATTCTTTTTGCCATACTCTGAATTTGAAATTGTTTTTTGACCAACATGATCATGAGTCTGATGATTCAACATTTCATTTTCACAGGTCTAATCTTATGCCTCCGATGAACCTCACTGTCCATCTTTTTCTCCACAGAGTTCTCAAAGATCTACATCTCTATTACTCTGATATGGTTAGTAAGTCCCATAATCTCTCCAAGATACAACAGGAGACCCTAACACAGCTTAAGTCTAACAAGAACCTGATATTTACACCAGCTGACAAAGGGGGTGTTGTAGTGGTAATGGACTGTGTCAATTATGATCAAGAAGCAAAGAGGCAATTGAATAATAAACATTACATGTGTATGCCCCTGGATCCCACTGGGGGGTTTTAAAAAAACAGATTGATGCCTTTTTGAACTTGGCAGTGGAGGAAAGGATCATTACTACCTCTATTTCCAAACATTTGATGGTAAGTGATCCCAAACCACAATATATCTGTTACCCAAGGTACATAAATCACTACAGAACCCTCCTGGCAGGTCTATTGTTTTGGGTAGGGGATCTCTCACAGAGCTGTTATCGGTTTATATGTGACTCAATATCTCTGCCCTTTACTTGGTTATGTTAGGGCCCAGATTCAGGACACAACAGAGTTCCTGCAGATCCTGCAAGATACCCAAAATGAGCCGGGTTGGTTGTTATGTATCCTTGATGTGTCTGCCCTACATACTAATATACCACACTGGACAGGCCTGTTAGCACTGGAACATTGGCTAACAATATCAGAACTCTACCCACCAGGTTTTAACACATTTCTATTGGGATTAACTGAGCATGTACTAACCAAGAATGTATTCTATTATCAGGACTGTTGTTATCTGCAGATGCAGGGTACCGCTATGGGGGCTTCATTTGCCCCTATATATGCCAATCTCTTCATGGCACATTTGGAAGAACAACTAATTTATGATCCCCTTCATAATCTGTATTTGCCCGAGATTGACATTTGGCGTCATTATTTGGATGACCGCTGGTTAGTATGGAGAGCTGATGTTGCATTTTTAAATGTATTTTTGGATTACATCAATAGTAACAAATGGGGTATTCATTTTACATGCAACTTTGATTTAAACCAGATAACCTTCTTGGATGTTCTAGTCAGTATGAAATCTGATCACACATTGGACACACAGGTTTACCGGAAATTTCTGGAATATAATGCTTTGTTGCATGCTTCTAGTCACCACACTCCCCATATCATACGCAGCATACCTAAATCCCAATTTATGAGAATCAAGCGTATTTGCTTGGATTCCAAAACTTATGAACACCAAAGGCATGACCTGGTGGGTACATTCAGGGCAAGGGTGTATGACTCTGGCACCATTACCATGGCCTGTAGGGAGGTATCTTCATTAGACAGATAGGATCTGTTGAGATATAAAGATAGGACTTCTTCTCAGGACTCACATATCAGATTTATTACTACTTATGGGCGTAACACACATAACCTTTTACAAGTGGTCCAACGTAATTGTAACATCTTGATGGGAGATGTTAGGCTTGCCCACATTTTACCGGAGAGATGCCCTTTTGGTTATAGGAGAGGTAGAACATTGGGTTCTTTTTTCACTCATAAAACTGGGTTCTTGGATGTTCAGTCACAATGTCAAACAACACTTATGGGGGATCCCCTGGTTGGATGTTTCCCATGTGGGCACTGCACTCATTGCATCCGGATGGATAAGACCAAAGAATTTACTAGCAGAAATACTGGCCAGGTCTATGATATTAAGTTCTTTGCTAATTGCTCTAGTGAATTGTAGGTTTATCTGGCTACCTGTTCATGTTCTGCATTTTATGAAGGACAGACTTCGAGACCTGTGAAATTCTGTATTAGTGAACACATTAGTGATATTAAAAACAAAAAAGCAAGTAGTGCTCTGTATAAACATGTTTTAACTCACCCTACAGCTAATTTCAGATTTACTGTTATAGATAGAGTCACTGGTAAGAAAGGTAACAAAGTTGGTCGGCACAATATATTAAATTTGAAAAAAAGAAAATGGATTATCAAATTGGGGGGAGTTATTCCCCCATGGGCTAAATGAACAATTGTGACCAATCATGTTGTCTTACCAATTAACTATTGTGTATATATCATGTGGCTATTTCTGGAAGTTTTATTACATTGAGGAAGGCTTGGTAAATTTGTGCCGAAACCAGTCTATGTTACATTAAATATACTTTTTACACACCACTTTGGGCTGGCATTACTTTTTTTAAACATTCACCCTTAATCTGTACCTAGAAAAGCAGAGGCTTAAAAAATTAGCTCTCAGGATAGATCCCGAGTCGGCTGCCCCAGTGGAACCACCATGAAAAAAGGCCAAGTTGCAAAGGCCTAGTACTTCTAAAACTCCCCTCTAGGAAGCCACTTTGGAAGTAATGGTCGACACATCCATGGAGGCAACTCAGACATCGGTCCCTACTAATGTCGAGGAGGAACCAACCACCGCCTGACGACTGACTGGGATGCCACTACCTGAAGCCCCAGCTCCCATCCAAGCCCCTGAAACTAGGCCTTCTCCTAGGACTACTCCTTTAAAAAGGAAGCAGAAAATTAAACACCCCCGCCCCTTCAAGGAGGGATTTCCTGACTGGCAATCTTTCACCAACTCCTTTATGCAGGCCTTCATGGCTCTTAGGCTCACAGCCTCTTCACCCCCCACCATTCCTGTTCTCAGCCCTAGGCCTGCCTCAACTTCTTCTATCCACCTTCCCGCTTCGCATGAAGGAGAAAAAGAACAGGAGGTTTACTACTCATCTTCTGATGAGTCTATTACTTATTCATCTTAAATTGCCTTTCCATTAGAATATTATTCCCCTAATGAAGAATCCATAGAAGGGGACTCTCCACCAGAGGATATCACCTTTGGAGAGACCATCACAAAGATGAAAGAATACTTTAAATGGGACACTTCCCAAAAGAGATGCTTTGAGTTACTTCAAGTGGAATCTCCTTCTCCTTCAGCCATTCCACCAGTAATTCCTGCCTACCTTGATTCATTCTCTTCAGCATCAAAAAAACCCAGACTCACAACCACCTGCTCCTAAGAGACCTGACCATTTGCCAGATGACCAAAAATTCCTGGTAAAACCACCCCTGGCAGACCCAGCAGTGATTGCTGTATCCCCTGACTGCTTGTCAGGGGATACAGCAATCACCGCTTGTCAGGGGGATACAGCAGTGATTGCTGTATCCCCTGACAACCAGTCAAGACTGATTTCCTCCTCATCTATTTTACCTACTGACAAAGACAGTATGAACATGGACAGGATAGGAAAGAAGGTTTATAGCTCCTCCATCCTAGCCTTCAGAGTTATCAACTATCAAACCCATATGATAAAATATGCTTTGGACCTAGTTTGCCAAGCTTCTTCTCTCCTGTCATCCATGCCTGACTGCCCCAGCAAAACAGAGGAAGTATCAAAACTGTCCCTGGATTCTCAAGTGGCCAGACATACAATTAGATGCAGTTATGATGCAGCAGAGGCCTCTGCAAGGTCCACTGCTTCTGCATCAGTACTACGCCGATACTCATGGCTACACCTTCAACTCTTACCGGAGGACTTCATCTAAAATCCTTGATGCCCCTCTAGACCACAACCTCCTGTTTGGTAAGCAGTCTGCAGACCTCTTTAAAAATTTTCAGGAGAAAAGTAAAGAGCTTCAAGACATTAAGCACCTGCTGGTGTCTCCAGTTCTCAAATATTACAGAAATTCCCCTGCTAAGACTACCTTTGTTAAGTGGACTCCCTCCTCTCCTACTCCAAACTCTTCCAGGCATAGAAAAGGAGCCAGGAGGCAGACCACTTCCAGACCAGCCACCTCTTAACCTACTCACAGACAGCCTTTTCATGACCAAAATGGCTCCAACAATGCATGACTGCCTAGCCCACCTCCCCTTCTCAGCCCACCTATCCCACTGCCTTCCCCTTTGGAGAACCATCACCAAAGACCACTGGGTGCTGGCAATAGTACAAGAAGGATAGTTCCTCTTTTGGAAAGAAAAGCCCCCTACAAGGGGCATCCCATTCCTCCCCAAAAACCAACTACACCTTATTCCTCAAATTCTACAGGATCTTCTGAACCATGAAACTATAGAACCTGTCTCTCCAGGACAAGGAGGAAAATGCTTTTACTCAAGATTATTTCTTGTTCCCAAAAAAGACGGCCCTTGGAGGCCAATTGTGGATCTATCCTTTCTAAACCTCTTTCTAAAAGTTCCATCATTCAGAATGTTATCCCTTCAAAAACCCTTCTCCCACTATTGCCAGCCCAGGCCTTTATGGCCACACTCAATCTAAAGAAGGCCAACCTCCATATCCCCATAAAACCTTCTCACAGAAAATACTTGTATTTTACTGGATCCTGTTCTCACTTTCATTTTACAGCCTTGCCCTTTGGCTTATCTACTGTACCCAGGGTATTCACAAAATGCCTGGCCCCAGCAATAGCCTTTTGCAGAACCAAAGGTGTTCAAATTTACCCCTACCTAGACAACATCCTCATTCTGATAGAAAGAGAGGATGCCCTTCAAAACCACATATAATTCACCATTTCCTTGCTACAAGGCTTGGGGTTCACCCTCAACATCCCAAAATCATCCTTAACCCCTCAGCAGGACAACATCTTTCTGCCCTCAGGGCAAAGTTCTCTCCATCTCTACCCACTTCCAAGACCTGATGCATATCCAACAGATATCAGCAAGACAATTCCTATGGGTTCTGGGTCTAATGGCAGCCACCATCCCTATGCTACCTTTGGCCAGGATGCATATGGAAAACTGCAGTGGTACTTGAAGATTGTGTGGTCCCAACATGCACACCCTCTAGAGTTTCAGATTCCATTCGTACCTTGCTTCAAAGCAGAACGAAGGTGGTGGATACAACAAATCCAAATGAATTTAGGCCTTCCACTTCAACCCCTCACCCCAAATTAGTACATGCACACAGACTCATCAGACCTAGGCTGAGGGGCTACCATGAAGGGCTTCATGGTACAACAGACCTGGTAATCTACCTTCCAAAATAAACATATCAATGTGAGGGAAATGACAGCAGTCCTTTTTGCCCTGAAAGCTTTTCTCCCAATCCTACATCCAGGCCCCCTTCAAATCTTCACAGACAATACCACAGTCATGTGGTAACTCATATAACAAGGAGGGACCAAGTCTTACCTCCTTTTCCAGATAACAATCCAAATTTGGAACCTTACCTCCCAAAACAACTTATCCCTGCTAGCAACATACATCCCTTCCCAGGACAACCAACCAGATGTTCTCAGCAGATTATCCTCTCTACAACACGAGTGGATGCTGAACAGGAAAATTTTTCTAGACATTGTCCACCGATGGGGCACACCTCAATTAGATTTGTTTGCCTCCCCCCAGAACAGACAATTGAAAAAATTCTGCTCCAAGGACTACTCCACTTGCCTGGAGGGTGGACGCCTTCAGCAATTCATGGAAGGGACGGTTTCTATATACATTTCCACCCTTCCCTCTCATTCAAAAGGTCCTCCCAAAGATCAAGAAGGACAAACCAAAAATCTTGCTGGTGATGGTGGACATACTCACACAACAGAAGGGAACACTCATTCATCCTCACCTACAGACATTATGTCTAACACTCTGGGTGATAAACTTTTAATTCTCTTCAGACACCACTATTCTGAGGACATTTCTTCAGTCCTGAGGGAGGCCAGGAAACCTACTACGAGGAGATCCTACATTTCAAAATGGGAAAGATTCTCCAAGTGGTGTCTCCAGAGGCACAGGGATCCCTTTCATGCAGATACCCCTCTAGTCCTAACCCATGTGCGTGAATTTCTCAAGGCTGGCCTTTTGTACTCAGTGAAGGTCCACCTATCTCCAATTTCTGCCTGTTTACCCCTAGAATTCCTTCTACTAGCCAGGCTAGATGTTAAATTATTCCTGAAAGGGGTCTTGCACATCAGACCACCAAGAAAGCTCATCCCACCCCCTTGGGACTTAAACCTTATCCTAAAAAAACTTACACTGCCTCCTTTCTAGCCAGCCAGTTCTGCAACACTCCAAATGTGCACATGGAGGACTGTTCTGCTGGTGGTCCTTACCTCTGCTAGAAGAGTTATCAGAGTTACAGGCTCTCATGGCCTGCCCACCCTACACTATCTTCCACAAGGACAGGGTGACCCTGTGCACCAACCCTTCTTTCATGCCAAAGGTGGTCAATTAACTGTCCTTAAACCAGTCCATTCACCTGCCCACCTTCTTCCCCTCTCCCACTAATGAGAGTGAGAGGCTACTCCATTCCCCTGGACATTCACAGCAACTAAGGTTTTATTTAGACAAAACTAAGAACTAAGTCAATCAGAAAATCCAACCAACTATTTGTATCCTTCCACCCCAGGGCCCTGGCAAGGCAGTCTCCAAACAATCTATCTCCTGCTGGATCAGAAAAACTATCTGCTTCTGCTACTCCCACCATGGCAAGGACCTACTTCAGGGGGTAAGAGCTCACTCTACCAGGGCCGTGGCATCCTCCAAAGCCTTCCTCAAAGGCCTAGACACAGCCTCCATTCTGGAAGCAGCCACCTGGTCCACTATACATACCTTTACCAGACACCACAAATTGGACCATGTCTCCAGAGCCAGAGCAGGGTTTGCTAAGGCAATCCTACAGGGCTTTCTCCTCTCTACCTCCACCCTTCTTCCTTCCTAAGCTGTGGCACTCTCCCACACTAAGAATACTGCAACATAGGAGTAGAAGGACATAGAATAGTTGTGTAAAATCTTACCATAACCATAGATGCCCTTCTCTTCCATGTTGCAGTATTCCTTCCCTCCCACCTGTCCCCCTTCATTCTAAAGGGCACCCTGAAGCACCACTTAGACTAAGGTCAGACTAGCCAGCAAGTGACACTTCACACTTCTTGTGGACATCATTTTGCTCTTTCTACTCAGTTGTCCGACTGGGCAATTAAGTTCTGAGGTCCGTGCATGCAGGCATCACATTTAAGGTCCCTGCTTTATGGCCCTACGTGTGACATCTCATGCACCTGCAGCAACCAGGCTTAAGCTTTTGTATAGGAGCTGATGTTCAGGTCAGCTGAGGTGGAGAATCCCGCACTAAGAATACTGCAACATGGAAGAGAAGGACATCTATGATTATGGTAAGATTTTACACAACTATTCTTTCTCCATAGTGGTCAGTAAAGGGAGATATCAACTTGGAAACACTAAATCCATTTCCAGGATACATATGAAATAAGGAGCATTAATAATTCTGTTTCAAACTGTTTATTTAACTCTGGCTTGAATAAAGCACTAGTGTTGCTAATCCATATTCTCTGCTTATTATACAATTGCCTGTTTAGTATGTGTTTCATCTCTGGTAAATACAACTCTATCAATCCCTGTAAAAATGAACTTAGCTTAGGGATAAATTTATGCTGGTTTATATAGCACCCTTAGGATCATAGGAGTTTACTAAGTTAATAGCTCTGGGGCCCTTACAAGCCTAGCTAAGAGCTTAGCCCCAAAAAAAGAAACCCCCAATCAGCACCTATTGGCGCTTTCAATGAGGGACACAGGTGGAACCCCTGGGAAAAATTTGTGTTTACCCATCCTCTCATCAAGGTTGCGCTTGAAGAGAGTCGGTGACATACGTTGTTTGAGGTGTATGGGGGGGTCTATTCCAGAGATGGGGCAGCCTCTGGGAGACAAACTTGTCTCTCCAGTAGGTTTGGTAAATGTCATATATTAGATTTAAGTCTTTCGATCGGACACTACATGAGGAGTTAGGCTTACGGATATGGAGCATCTCTAGTAGAGCAGGGTTTGAGATTGCCTTGAAGATGAGACACAGATCACCTCTCAGCAATCTGTATGATACAGAGTAGAGTGATAGTGATTTGTGCCTGTCCACATAGGACAGGTGTTAGAGGCCATGGATTCTCTTTGTGAGGTATTTCTGTGGCCTTTGCAGTTGGTGCAGGTGTTTGGAGAGGTACATACCAAATGGGGTATTGTACTCAATTATTGGCCTAATGAGGGAGGAGTACAGAGTGGTAATAACATCCTTTTTTTCTGGATACAATCCCTTTACTTGAGAGATGAACCATGTAAAAGGCTTTTCTGACCACTACCACTACATGATGGTCAAATGTGAGATTGTTGTTAACTTGTATATCCAGGTATATCACCACAGGTTGTGTGCTTAAGGGGTTGCTGTTAATGTGGTAATCAGTAGGGGCTGTGTTTTTGCTGAATGGTATGATAATACATTTGTTTGCATTTAACTTATGGCCATGATTTTGGCACCAGTCATTTGTTGCTTTGAGAGCCTCTTAAAGTATTTTAACATCATTTGGGGGAGTCAGTGACAGCACCCAACTTACAGTCATCTGCAAACTTGGTCAGCCACAGGTCTTTTGTCTTTGCCTGGACCTCTGAGAAGTAGATGACAAACAATAGGGCTCCCAGGACAGATCCCTAGGAGACATAACTAGTGACAGGTCTACTGTCGGAGATGGTGGCAACTATTTTGACCTTGTGGGTCCTATCAGTGAGCCAGTTGGCCACCCACCTGATGAGATTGGGATTTATGCCAAGTTGTGTTAGTTTTTTGATGATGTCTGAGTGAGGGATTGTGTCAAAGTCTTTGGCCAAGTCAAGGTAAGCTGTATGTACTGACTTTCCCTCATCCAGTGCCTTGGTGAAGGTTTCAAAAAAGTCAACCAGGTTCAACAGGCAAGATCTGTCCTTGACGAATCCAAACTGGGTAGGATCAAGTGCTTGGAGATTGCCTATGTCCTTGTTTATAAGGTCCATAATAATATGCTCCATGACCTTACAGATCACACTTATCAAGCTAATGGGGTGATAGTTTCCAGGGTCAGTAATGGCACCATCATTGTGCAAGGGGATGACAGTGGCAGTTCTCCACTCTCCTGGAATGAAGCCTGTACGTAGGCTGTGGTTGAATAAGATGCTCAATGGAGAGGCTAGTTCTTGCTGGAGATGTTGCAGAATACAGCCTGGGATACTATCAGGTCCCATGGAAGCTGTGTTCTTTGTCTTGGATAGGGCCTTTAACACTTGATCTCAGGAGATGTGAGGTGCGGGGCAAGTATCGGGGATGTTGAATGGGCCTTTGGGGGGGGACAGGGGGGAGAAGTTTGCACTGAACCTATCTGCTAGCAGGTTGGCTAAGTCAACAGGATCAGTGTAAGTAATACCATTAAAAAGTAATTTGGAACAAACCTGGGCTTTGCCATGGGGGTTTCTGACGTAACTGAAAAAGGCTTTGTGGTTAGCCTTTGTTTTGGAGGCTAGTTTCGATTCATTATTGGCTTTGGAGGTTTTCACTAGTGATCTAATTTGCTTGTTGAGGCTAAGGATGGAGTTTTTCCCATTGGGAATTTGTGCCTTTTTACCCTTGGACAACTACGTTTTACCCTTCTGTCATGGTGACATCAAATGCCATTATAATGTGCACTTAGTCCTGTCCTTCAGCATGCTTGAAGGAACCACATGTGCAAGTGTCCAGATAAATCACCTAGAGTGATGTGCAAATAATGAATTATTGTATTTCAGAAGTCTGCTTAGTGTTAATCATTGTTAAATGGGTACATTTCAAAATATATACCAGCACTGTGTACAATGTTCATATATTCTACACACTTTCAACATGGCTGGTTGAGACATGCTACACACAGACACACACACACACACACACACACACACACACACACACACACACACACACACACACACACACACACACACACACACACACACACACACACACACACACACACACACACACCTTGTTTCTGATAATTTAATCTCCTTTTCTGTTTTAAAAGAGAACAGAAAATATTATTGTTTTGTAACAGTGGCCACTATTTCTGAATATTTTTTCTCTGATAACAAAAGTGTTTCTGCCACAGGTAATAAAGAATCTAAAGTCTTTTAAACCCATGCAACCAACACTGTTCTCCACATTTTGTACTAAATCACTAATAGGGTCATCAGCCACCTCTTGCTTAATGTTCACTGTATTAGTTTTGTCATAACCCTATGGACAAACCTACACTCCAAATCTAATGATACTTCCCCATATACATTTTCATTACCACATATCCTTTTTAGCTTCAAAAATTGTGACCTGGGAATACTGTTTTGTTATACGAGTGGGCTGACAACTCATTTAAAATAAAGGTGGATTTTTACTAAATGGCGTCCTATAGCTGTCAGTCTGTAATGAGTCACCCAATAATTTTATTACCTTGACATCCAAAAAGTCAAAAGGAAGTAGGTCTGACTTCAATGTAAATTGACTGTTAAACTAATTAAAGTTTGTAGACCGGACTGTCAGCAGTTAAATAAATGCATACAAATCAATGCACCAAGCTGTAAAAAAAATTCATACGAGCCAAAAATGGTTAGCGCTTTCGTTTAATCCAGTATTAAACTTCTTCAGACAACACATACAGTGCATCCTTTCCTTTAAATAAGACCTAAAAACATTTCATTGGCTATGACTATTTAAAGGGGTTAAGACAATTACTTAAAGTGATAATTCCTTAAAAACATTTTCAATGGAGAATTTGTCACTGTTTGTACAGCTTGTTTATTAATATCTCTGCATTGTACTTGGATACCTCCTCCTACACATTTCCTTTTTTAAATCTTCTTTACAGAAGACAAAATGAACTATAATTTATTCACCCAGTTGAAACCAGCTGTCATCAGCTAGACTATTTATGCCCGACCCTTTTCCGGAAGGCGATGTAATACTGAAAGCACCAACCTTATCTTCCATGCCACTCCTTCCATGAAATTTTAGTCTTAAATCCATTGAGCACCTCTTAATCTACCATATTTATTCTCATATTACATGCCTTAAATGTATAACCCTACAAACAATTTCTGTTTAAATCTGTAAACTACAATAAAAAACAACATGGAAACCTCCTGGTCATCTATAGCAGTAGAACAGCCCCTTTACAAAAAATAACTGCCACGTCAGAGAAACCCATCATCTTGAACAGAATAACAAACTCATGTCATTTATATTCCCCATTATCAATAACCAGTCCATGTGGTCACTAATTGTGATCATGCTCCCAGAATGCACAGCATACATGTCAGTGAAAACCATGAGGAGGGAAGATAAACTGCAGTCTCATAAGACAAGAATGCTATATTTCTCAAAAATAAATTTTAATGTTGCCTTTCTTCATTTTCTTGCAGTAAAAAAAAAAACAACTGTAGCATGACTGGCATAACAGTCAAACAATGTGTTATGCTTCATTTTTATATGCTATTCATGCAAAATTATAAATCAGAAACCCATACAGTATTTCCCCTTTCAAAAGGCAACCAAAATATGATCTTAATAATTATGACATTTGCCAACAACTGGTACAGATCCACAAATGTGAAGAACCACCAACTACAAAAAGATATATCCACAAACTTTTTATTCTTGACTTTCTCTCTCTCTAGGGCCTCGGTGTGAACACCTTCATTGAGTATAAAAACTGATTCCCAAACAGGGTATTTTATAACAAAAAACACTCCATTAAACAATTAGAAATCTAATTGATTAACAAGCTGATACAATTAAATAACACATTTCCAATTTACTTCAATGTTAAGCCCCAAAGGGACCAACGTACCATACTTTAAAATATATACAGATTATTTATATAAAAGTTTTTCCTTTAATAAAATATCATTTTCATGTGACAGCTTCACTTGTTCCAAAACACAGCCTTGAAGCAATGAGAAATTACTATTATGTTTATCTTTAAATGTGCAGCAATAACCTTGTCTTCCCTCTGATTCATGATATCACTAATGTGCTCCATAAATCTGCCCCTAAATGTTCTTTTTGTTTCCCCTATATAAGATACGTTACAGGGGCATTTCGGGGCATATATTACTCCCTTACTATTGCGTGAAAGGAAAGTAAAAGCAAGAAAAAAAGAAAGTTCATTCCCACTGTCATTCCTAGATACCATTAAGACAAGAAATGCTTTCTTTTATCCGCAAACTACACTTGAAAGTTTATTATGCCAATGTGACAAATTTTGTAGAAACAAATCAAGAACAAGATTTGACTGACAGTTTTTATTCCTGTTGTGATGATTTTGATGTAATGTCTGTACCTGTAACAGATGTTTATTGTTTAATTACCACATGATGTGTTCCACATAAAAGTAAGTTTATTTCCCCTTTCCATAATGAAAGTTTCTCACATTTCAGTTCTATGGTAAATTTTGCTTTTGACACTATGTGTAAAAATTTGGATCAAGACAGACATAATATTAAGTTCAACTTAACGTTAAAAGAATGGAAACCTCTACAGGACCTTAAAAATAAAAGTGACTTGATTATCAAACCGGCTGATAAAGGCAATAAAATTGTAGTTATGTATGTATCACAGTATTACAAAATGTGTCTGGACCATTTAAATGATGAGAAGGTTCATGAGATAAGTGACAATAGGTCATATGAAAAAGCAAAAGTGGAGTTTCAAAATTTATTAAGCAAAGGTATTAGACTGAATTATTTTACACGAGATGATGTACAGAAACAAATTACTACTGAAGTTTGTGAATTGGCCAGTTATTGAAGCCGCGGTGTTGCAGTGGTAGCGTTGTTGCCTCAGAGCAAGAGGTTCTCCCATTCGATTCTCGGCTGGAGTGCCTTCTGTGTGGAGTCTGCATGTCCTCCCCGCAGTCGAGTGGCATTTGAAAGATATGCGTAGAATGGGTGTGCCTTCATTGAAGGTTGGGCGTCGAGCTAGCACCAGGGCACCTGTAAAAAAAATCTACTGCCAATCATTAGCAGACCGGAGTTCCGCTGTGGCGACCCCTAACCGGGAAAAGCCAAAAGAAGAACAACATTTGTCTAACCTAATTGCATAAAGACATGCATAATCCACCAGAAAGGCCAATCATTTCAGCATGTAGGCATTTTTTGCATAGTATAGGTTTATTGGTGCATGATTTGCTTCTCCCTTATGTTCAAAAAACTTCATCTTATATTCAAGACAGTTTTAATTTTTTTAATAAAATTTCAACAGTGGTTTGGACTAGTAATAAATATTGGATAGTATTAGATGCAAAAAGTCTTTATACTTCCATAAGACACGAAAATGGTTTATGTTCTTTATTGTATTTTTTAGGAGATTATCCACTTTCTAATTATATTGTGGAGTTGGTGGATTTTTGTTTAACGAGTAATTATTTTAGTTTCAGTAATCAAGTTTACAGACAGAGGCAAGGTATAGCCATGGGGGCTCCTTTTGCCCCCCATGTATGTGAATCTTTTATGGCATGTTTTGAAATGGAGTGTTTGTATAAACACAATTTTATGAAGGACCATGTTAAATTCTACTTTCGATACATAGATTACTTGATTTTTATAGGTGAAGGAGGGCAAAATAAAACTGAAGATTTTGTTATAGATTTACAAAAGAATTTGTTTAACCTCTCATTTGATGGCTTACAGTATGGTAGTAAGGTTTCATACTTGGATGTAACTTTAGAGGACCTAGAAGATGGCATCATTTCATCAGGCATACATATAAAATTTATAGATGGTAGCCAATCTCTCCATGCCTCCAGTTGCCACCCTCCTCACACTATAACATCACTCCCATACAGCGAATTTTTGAGGCTGTCTAGAATCTGTAATAACCAGATAAATTTACAGAGGGAAATTGTTGAGTCGACAAAAATGTTACTAGACAGAGGTTATAGTCTTGAAATCATAAGGGAAGCAAAGAATAAAATTTTCAGAGTAGATGAAGGAAGGTCTTTGCTAGAGAGGGGTAATAGTTCTAACAGAGGATATGCTGTAAATAAGGACAACGAAAGAGACAAGATTCATTTTGTCTCCATGTATAATATTGAAAGTGAAGAAATTGCTGATATAGTCAAATATTACCGGAACTTTCTGCTGAAGGACAGGGTTTTGGGCAATATACTTCCAGGGCAGCCCTCAATTTCTTATAAGAGGGGTAAAAACTTGAAAGACTTGGTCATACACAGTAAATTTATTTTACCAAATATGAATATCAACAGTAACATTAACCCTATGTGTACTATAAGTTGTAGAAAGTGTGTAGTATGCCAACACATAGTGAGGTGCTTTGAATATATTAATAATATTAAAGTTATACCAAGAGGTGTTTTTTCATGCAATAGTAAGGGAGTAATATATGCCCCGAAATGCCCCTGTAACTTATTTTATATAGGGAAAACAAAAAGAACATTTAGGGGCAGATTTATGGAACACATTAGTGATATCATGAATCAGACGGAAGACAAGGTTATTGCTGCACATTTAAAGATAAACATAATAGCAATTTCTCATTGCTTCAAGGCTGTGTTTTGGAACAAGTGAAGCTGTCACATGAAAATGCTGTTTTATTAAAGGAAAAACTTGTATATAAAGAATCTGTATATATTTTAAAGTATGGTACGTTGGTCCCTTTGCGGCTTAACATTGAAGTAAATTGGAAGTATTTTATTTAATTGTATCAGCTTGTTAATCAATTACATTTCTAATTGCTTAATGGAGTGTTTTAAAAATATCCTGTTTGGGAATCAGTTTTTATACTCTGTGAAGGTATTCACTCCGAGGTGCTAGAGAGAGAGAAAGTCAAGAATAAAAGTTTGTGGATATATCTTATTGTAGTTGGTGGTTCTTCACATTTGTGGATCTGTAACAGTTGTTGGTAAGTTTTTTTGTTTTTTTCCATGTTGGTGCAAAAATGAATAATTATGACAGCCTAAAGAAAACAGTTTAATCAGGTAGTATCCCAAACCCTTCATTTGCAAAACATGTGATATCTTAATTTCCAGGTCTAGTACTTAATGCAACTTAACTATAGATGTGTTCTTCTTTGATATTGTTACACTTACTGTCTTCAAAACATCTATAGTTTTGCTGCACTGCATCTTCACCCCTTTTTTACAAAATTCTAGCAGTCGATAAGTATTCATACATGACAGATTACATTCCATTACTCAGAAAATGTATCGTCAATACCCATAATTCAATTTCCTTATTCCATATTGGTGGGTCACCTGTCCACAAAACTGTAGGTTTCAAGAAACATTAACATGCTTTAAACAACATATGATATATATTTTAAAATGTTACAGGAATACAGAATTTTAATAGATCACATGAGAAATTTTCTTAAAATCATTTAAGCAATTGGATACAAAATAGTCTGATACCTTCATAGTACCTTTGAAAAAGTAAGAGTACAACACTCTGTAAGTGATTTTATAGTCTACATAAATCATGGATATAACACATGCTAATACTAACAAAAGAAGTATGTTTTGGCAGTAACTTAGTACTTATGTATCTGCACAATGGCAGACACATATCTTATGTTACATTTTTGTATGCTATAATGACAGACTAAATGTCCAGCATGATCTCGTAACTATTACTTATTGTATGTAATGTAGACATCTAAATGGGCCAAACCATGAGATTTACATCGTTCTGAATTATTACATGACCAGTGCGGAATTGAAAGATTAAGCTACTGACATTCACACTATATCCTCATGTCTTCAAACCATCTTTTTTAGGGCAATAGCATAGTATTGTATAATTTCAGTAGCAGTTAATTTTCACAAACCAGAGCATGGATAAAATATATTTAGTTTGTTTTTACTATTTTTAGTGTCTGCTACTGAAAAATGTTTAAAATAGCTTAATGATTCTACATTCACAGAATGACACTTATAGTATCTATGGCCATATATCTCCATACTACTTACCAGAATGAATGAGTATTATGATGTCCTTAATGCTGACTCATGCAAATTCATCTTGCTGTCAGCTTTCCCAAATACCTAAATAGGCCAAACCATTAAACTTTGTAATATACACCATTATAAAAATAACTACCTAAGTCTACCAAATATAAAATTAAACTAAATGCAGTAATGTCCAGTAACAGCTCAAGCAACTGAAAATTAAATGATCATCTTGCCACTTATTGGAAAATATGTACCTAAATTAGCCAAACCACAATATTGCCAATATACTGTACATGAAGTGTGAAGTAACTCTAGCAATAATAAAACTTTAAACATATTCACAACAGTGGTCACTTCAGACCAAACAAAAATGAAGGTATGATCTTGCCACATATAGAGAAATAAACAGCATAAAACAAATTATTACTTATCTTAGCAAGCTAACACTGGACATAACAAATTGCTGTCTTCTGCAATGTTGCCAGACTTTACAACATTCCAAATAATAAACTGCACATGTAAATGTAATAATGAAATGGATCGTTCAAAATGAAAGCTATAAAGAAAATATACTGTGTTGTCCTAGTTACCACACAATAATATGAATGAAAGCACCTAAGAGAAGTAATCCAGAGGAATTATATGTAATAGTTTGTTTCACAGGGTCAGCCTTAGGTAAAATGGTGTCCTAAATGAAGATCTCCATGGCTCTCATACTGCTACCCACTTTCCCCCATCCCTCAGTACTCCTACAGATTTCTGCATCCTGGCCTTCTCACACTATCCAGATTACTTTTTTCTAACTTTTCTCAGATTTTGTCTTAGTCTTCAACTTTTTCTTGCATCCATTTTACACACTGTAACTGGCAAAGACTTCACTGTAAGCACTATGGAGGAAATATCTGAAACAAGCCAGATAGCTGAGAGCCATGAGGTTGAAGAGGTTAGGTGCATTTTAGAACTTTTTAAATCCATTTTCATCTGAAATGATGACTAAGGAAAGAAGCCTTTTGTTTTTTTTCCTGTTCCTTTCAACACACCATAAATGGGTAAGCTGCATTGCAGTAACTGTTGTGGAAGTAACTGACTTAATCTGGGTGCTTGTGGGGCCACTAAGTGTCCATATCCCATGAGCTTCTAGATGGACTGATGTGCCTTTTATATTTTTTTCCAACATTTTGATCCAGCTTGGCCTAGAACAAAAATCATGATAAGGAAAGAAATTCAGTCTTACTCGTTTCTTTCAAGAAAGATTTAAGTTCTGTGCAAACCTTAATGTTCAAAGTTTGCAAAACAATAGTTCTCAATAAACTGAGAAAAAAAACCTTGTAGAAAACATAAATTATAACTGAGAATTGTGACTGCCTCCTACTCCCCCCAGAATAAAGTCACCTTTTGTGTACCCCACTGGTGTTAGATTGGATGAAAATGAAGAGGAAATTGCCAGTCATATTGTTATCATGCATTTACTTGACATGCCTCCTCACTTCTATCCTCAAAAGGGAGCCAGCCACCTGCTGTGTATCCCTCTGATGTCAGAGCAGGATCAAAAGTCAAGGAACAAATGCTCACAGTAACACATTTTGACTTGTTAGACACACACATGCACAATATGCATCCTTGGCCCTATTCTCCATAAAAATGTCCACCAGTATGATACTTGATTGTGAGGAAAGAAAGAAATAAGACTCACAGTAATGTATTCTAACTTGTTGTTGCTAAACAGTGTTGTGCCCCTAGACAAGTTATAGCAACAAGGTATGTGCAAACCTCTGAAGTTGGACTGTGAGGAAAGTTAAAGAAATAATGACCATACCATCTCCAACCCTTACGCACACCTCTAGACTGGTAGCCCAGCACAATGCATCTGAGATACTGCAGGTACAACTAACACTGGGTAAAACAGCGATACAAGTCATAGCCTGCTACAGAACCCCAAACATGCCCATAGACTCACACCAAGTTCCTAAACACCCTGGAATCTATCAAGGTCCAACCCAATATTGTAATACTGGGTGACTTCAACTACCCTTCCATCAACTGGGAAAACTATTCAAGTACCAAAGTACAGGCCCAAAGCTTTCTGGAATTTATCAATTCCAATGCCCTGGACCAGCTCATTCTGTGTCCTACTAGAGGAAGCAATATTCTCGACCTGGTTATCACCAACACGGGAGACCATTTCTCCACACCTATAGTCAGTTCCTCCCTGGTTAAATATGACGACAAACTGATCACCATGGAAAATCTCCATCTCACCTACACCCCCTGCTAAGGTGACCAAAAAACTTCTCTAAAGCCGACTTTAGGCACCTAAAAACAGAGGTAGCTAACTTCTCGACACCCATGCCAGTGGAAAATAGCTGGATGACTGCCGAATCATACACCAGTGCACTGTACGAGCATGTACACAAATGCATGGACCTTGCCATACCAAATAGAACTAAAACACTCTCCTCCAAAAAAAGGAAGCCAATCTAGTGATCCACAGCCATCAATAAACTCTACAACAGAAGGAAGAAACTGCTGCAGAATAAAATGAAGTCACAAGACTGGAAAACCTCCCTTATCAGTCTCAACAAAAAGCTGAGATTCCTTATCAAATCCTCTAAAACTAGCTATGAAGGCAGAATTGTGGCTGACACCAAAAACAACCACAAAGCCTTCTATAGCTATATCAAAAACCTTAAAGGCACTACCCAGATTTGCTCTGAGTTATTGCACAATGGCACCTCCTATACTGAGCCAACAGATATAGCCAAAATACTGGCCGATAGAGTCAGTGCCAACTTTATACCCCCCCAAGGGCCTTATCACAATACCAGAAGAAAGCCTGGTACATACCATTTCTATGGCACAGGTAAAAGCTGCATTATTCAAAGCTAAGAATACAGCATCCATAGGACCTGATAATATCCCTGGCTACATCCTACATGAGCTGCAAAATGAACTGGCACCACATTTGTGTACTCTGTTCAATCACAGCCTTACCTCAGGCTATGTCCCTAACGAATGGTGCACTGCTACAGTCATCCTGCTTCGTAAAGGGAGAGCAGCTAAAGACCCTGGGAACTATCGCCCCATTAGCCTGATGAGTCTGGTATGCAAAGTTATGAAGCGCATTATCATGGACCTGCTTAACAAACATATAGGCAATCAAACTCTTGACCCCACACAGTTTGGCTTTGTCAAGGGGAGAGCCTGCCTGCTGAACCTGGTTGACTTCTTCGAGGCAGTCACCAAGGCTGTGGATGAGGGTAAGGCAGTGTATACAGCCTACCTCAATCTGGCCAAGGCCTTTGATACCATTCCCCACTCAGGTATCATTGATAAACTCTCCAAACTAGGCATCAATCCTTACATCTCTAGGTGGGTTGCAAATTGGCTAACAGACAGGACCCACAGAGTGAAAGTTGTGGATTGCAAGTCAGACTGTCGACCAGTCACAAGTGGAGTCCCACAGGGCTTGGTCCTGGGCCCTCTACTGTTTGGCATCTACTTCTCAGAAGTCCAGGCCTACAGAGAAGGACGTTGGCTGACCAAGTTGGCTGATGACTGCAAGCTAGGAGTCATTATTAACTCCCCAAGCGATGCAGACATCCTACAAAATGGCCTCTCTGAGAATAATGACTGGTGTCAGAACCATGGCCTGAAGCTTAACCCCTTTAGAAAAAACTCAGTTCCTATGAATTACCACATTGATGGGAGTCCACTGAACACTGAATGGACCAAAAGAGATCTGGGAACCCAGGTCAACAACCACCTCACCTTCGACCACCACATTACCACTGTGATCAGAAAGTCCTTCTACATGGCACATCTTATAACCAAAGTTTCACATCCATGAAGAAAGAGGTCATAATTCCTCTCTACTCATCCCTCATTAGACCAATCATCGAATATAATGCCCTGTTTGGCATATACCTGACCAGACACCTACAACAGCTGGAGAGGCCACAAAAGTACCTCACAAAAAGGATCCTAGGTCTTAAACACATGTCCTACATGAGCAGACTCAAGAAACTTCAGCTATTCTCGGTCTCTTATTGTCTACTTAGAGGTGATCTCTGCTTGACTTACAAAGCTATGTCTGATCCAACCCTACTTGAAATGCTACACCTAAAGAAATCCCAATCCCCCCACGCCACATGCTCCAGAGATCACATCCTCATTACCACAATTAACAGAACATGCTGGAGGGACAGGTTCATCTCCCGGAGTCTGCCCATACTCTGGAATAAACTTCCCATTCATGTCAAGCAGAGCACCTTGCTGGCCCTCTTCAAGAGAAATCTTGACGAGTGGATGGGTAACAGAATATTCACTCCAGGGATCATTCCAGTTGCCCTATTGGATAAGGGCACTGTGAATTAACATCGGGTGGCACGGTGCCTGGGCAATCTTTTTATGTTAGGCTTGTAAAGGCTTCAGGGCCATTAGCCTAGTGCACCCCTATGAACCTATGAACAAGATAAATTGACCTCCTGTGCTCACTTCTAAGTTTTCATCATGAGGAAGGTTAAAGAAGTTAGAATCTCACGGTCCCTAGCCCCTGCACAAGCTTTAGCAACCTTCTATGTACATACCTGAGATTGAATTGTGAGCACTGTAAAATAAATAATGAAATAATGAGCACATCGTGCACGTCCCAAACACAAGATAAAGGAACCTTCTGGGCATTTCTGAGCATGACCAGCTTTAGACTAAGTGGAGCACTGGTCAGAGATTCCAGATGGGGGATCTCTAATAAAGCTGTTAAAATCCCCTTAGAGAGCTGTGGTTGTGTGGGTGCCATCAGGCTCATGAAGCTTTGATAGTCTTGATGTTCTGTGATGCATTTTGTGCCTTATTTTTGAAAGACAATTAAATATGCCTGGGACGACATGATCGACAAACCACGATGCTTTGCAAGAGATGGTTTGTACCTGTCGCTCCTGTGATTCAAGTTACTGGCTAAGGCTCTTGTCACCCCTATAGTGACTTTTTTAGACAAAGTTCAAAGGACAAAACTACCACTGTAATGGGTACAAGCAAGCAAAATCTGAAGGTAAAGCTACTCAATGCTAGAAATCTAAACATCTCTCTAGGCTCTCCTAAAAATGGAAAACATTGATATCTGTGCAGTAACTGAGACCTGGTTCAAAGCTCCAGAGAGCACCCCTGCAAATACCAGGCTACAACTCATACTACACTTTTCGGCCACCAAACCAGGACTGAAACACTAAAGTTGGAGGAGTGTCCATATTCACCAAGGATATTCACACCTCCAGGCTGGTTGCCCAACACAATGCATCTGAAATTCTCCAGGTGCAACTAACACTGGGTAAGACTGCAATACAAACTGTAGCTTGCTACACATCCCCCACCATGTCCCAAAATTCTCACTACCCCTTTCTAAACATACTGGAAAATATTAAGATACAACCAAACACACTAATACGGGGTGATTTCAACTATCCTACCATTAACTGGGAAAACTACTTCTGTACCAACACCTTTGCTCAATGGTTCCTGGAATTCATACATTCCAACACCCTAGAGCAACTAATTCATAGTACCACCAGGGGTACCAATATTCTAGACCTGGTCATTACCAACATGGGAGATCCATGCTCCACACCAGTGGTCACCCCCTCGTTGGTCAGATCAGACCGTAAGCTAATCACCCTTGACATCCACATCCCACCCCACCCCCCTTTAAGGAAACCTCTGTAAAAAACTTCTCCAAAGTCAACTTCATGCTTCTCAAGTCAGAAGTAACAAACCTCATGACACCCATGCAGATGGGAACTGGAAGTTCAACTGCTAAATCCTACACTAAGATGCTGTACAAGCACATTCACTCGTGCATGGACCGAGCCATCCCAAATAGAACCAGGAAGCTGTCTTCTAAAAAAAGGAAGACAATCTGGTGGCCCCCTGCCATAAACAAGCTGTACAACAGATGGAAGAAACTGTTGCAGAAGAGGAAGAACCCAGGATTCAAAAAACTACCTCACCAGCCTCAGTAGAAAGCTGAGCTCCCTCATAAAATCTTCCAAAGTTAGCTACGAAAACAAAATTGCCAAAGATTCCAAAGGCAACCACAAGGTATTCTATAGCTATGTCAAGAATCTAAATGGCAATACTCAGATCTGCTCTGAGCTATAGCAGAATGGCACTAGATTGCCAATATCTTGGCAGATAGACTCAGTGCCAACTTCACCCCCTCTCATGCCCTAAAGGGCCCATCTCAATACTGAAAGAATGTGAAATTCCGGTAATCATGGCCACTCAGGTAAAAAACGTACTTTCCAAAGCCAAGAATACAGCATCCATAGGACCAGATGACATCCCGGGCTGTGTACTGCATGAAATACAAAATGAACTGGCACCTCACCTACTTGGCATGTTTAATCATAGCCTCACCTCAGACTTCGTGCCCACAGAGTGGCGAACAGCTACAGTCATCCCACTCCACAAGGGGGGATCCACCTTGGATCCCGGGAAATCAGTCTGATGAGCCTGATCTGCAAGGCCATGGAACGTATTATCATGGAACTTAAAAACAAAGACAGTGGCAACTTTCAGACACTGGACCCTACCCAGTTTGGGTTCATGAAGGGCCGATCTTGCCTCCTGAACCTGATCAACTTCTTCGAATCAGTCTCCAGAGCTGCGGACGAGGGTAAGGTGGCTCACACAGCCTACCTGGACCTTGCCAAGGCTTTCGACACTATCCCCCACTCTGAAATCATAGATAAACTTACTAAGCTGGGCATTAATCCCTACATCACTCAATGGATTGCAAACTGGCTTACTGACAGAACACACACTGTAAAAGTAGCCAACTCCAAATCCAGCTCCATACTAGTGACAAGTGGTGTACTGCAGGGTTCTGTCCTGGGACTACTCTTATTTGGCGTCTAGTTCTCTGAAGTACAGGCCAACACTAAAGGACTCTGGCTTACAAAGTTCGCAGATGACTGTAAGCTGGGAGCCATTACTGAATCCCCAAATAATGTGGATATACTACAAAAGGGCCTTACCGAAATAGATGCCTAGTGCCAGAGCCATGGGCTCAAGCTAAACTCCAAAAAATGTATAGTTGTCACCTTTGGGAAAAACCACATACCTGTGAACTACCACATAGGTGGCAGTACACTAAACACTGAAAGTGTGATAAGAGATCTAGGGAGACAGGTGGACAGTGATCTCACCTTTGATAACCACATAGCCACAACAGTTAGAAAATCCTTCTACATGGCACACCTCATCACTAAGGACTTTTCATCCAGAAAAAAGGAGGTCATTATCCTCTGTACTCATCCCTCATTACACCCATTATAGAATACAATGCCCCGTTTGGTATGTACCTCACAAGGCATCTGCAACAACTAGAAAGGCTACAAAAATACCTCACAAAAAGAATCACAGGCCTAAAGCAGATGCCTTATGCTGACATTCTAAAGAAACTCCAACTATACTCTGTCACACATCACCTACTCAGAGGCGATCTCTGCCTAACATACAAGGCCATGTCAAACCCAGAGTTGTTAGACATGCTACACTTAAAGAAATTCCAATCCCTCCAAGCCACCATGCTCCAGGGATCTTAACCTTGTCATCACGATAGATCGAACATGCTAGAGGGATAGGTTCCTGACCCAGAGACTCCCCATACTCTGGAATAGGCTGCCCATACATGTCAGGCAGAGCGCCTCAATTTTCCATTTCAAGAGGAACCTTGATGATTGGATGGGAAATAGGAAATTCACCCCAGGGATCACATCAGTAGCCCTGATAGACAGGGGTCCAGGAAAGTAAATATTTTTGTGAAGCAATAGCCAGGGAATTGTTAATGCTAGGCTTGTATAGGCCCTAGGGCTGATAGCCTAGTACCTACCTATGAACCTATAATTTCTTAATGTTTTCTACTGCTACCCAAAAGAGTTATGTATGTGCACCCCCAGATATTATGTACCTTCATAGATAACACTGGCGATTATATCTCACACACACGCACACACACACATATCATGCTGCATGATTTTGTCCATTTATTCTGTGCTGTTGAGTCTCATCTGACTCTTGCAGTGACCCCAGGAGTAGCAACTGCTACCTGCAGAGTTCACTAGGCAAGTAAGGGAATGAAGTAGATCACCAGGACTTTCTTCTAAATCACATACACATGGCACATGCACCTATAGGCAATTTAGAGTGGTCAATCCATGTATCATGTTTTTTTTTTTTTTTTTGGATCTGGTTGGAAACCAGAATATCTGAAGAAACTTCATGTGAACACAGTGAGACATGCAGGTTCTGCACAAGAGGCACCCAAGCTGAGAAATGGACCAGAGTACCTCTTGCTGTAAGTGACAATTCTACTCAGTACACTACTGTACCACCCTACACAGTTACTTACAGACAATTCATAGTTTACCCAGTCCTGCTGTCACAGCCTGAGGTAAGGATGTGATTGAATGTGTTTGGGATGTGGGAGGAAACCTGAGTACCCAGGGATAAAACATGTGAGCACAAGGAGGGCAGACAGACTCTACACAGAAGGCACCACCAACCAAGAAATCAAATAGAGAATCTTTTGTTGTGAGGTGATGATATTACCTACTGTGCCACTCTACAGTTACCTACAGGCACATTGGAAGAATGCCAGTTTACCTGCAGTGGGTCTGTGGAATGTTAGGAAAAAACAGAACACCTGGATAAACCCGTGCAGAGAAAGGGAGGAAATGTAGAATGAACACAGAAGGAATCATAGCCAAAATTCTACCAGGGAGCCAAGCAATGTGAGATAGCAATGCTATTCATTGTGTCACTGTATCGATGATCAGTTGCTTTTACAAGCATTCTGCTCAGGCCACCAAAGATAGGCACTTATTGTGCACAGTGCTGAAGTTTGATTGTGATGGAAAGTGATATTATAGCTAACTTGTTACCTTTAGATATACAGTCATAATTCACAGTAATGATCATTTTACAGTGGTTTCAGCAAAATGCAATAATCATGTGATACAACTCATGCTAAGTCAGATCAGTAACTGTTATGATTAAACAAAAGCAGGGTAAGTCACTTTTATCTACAGACTCATACTCAGCAATTATAGACACATTTTAAATGTGTACACCTTAGACATCTGATTGTAATAAAAAGGATCACAGCAATTTCTTTAAATTCTATTTCACATAAACACAAAAACAATGAGTGAGAAGGTCACTGAAAAACCATTCAGTAAAAACAAAATGAAAACTCCAGCAAAGCTAGAACTTCCACTGAGTGACCTCCCAAACCTCTTGTATCAGAGGCACATGGGATATATGCAAATGATCTTTATGAACATCAGGTGCTTCAGCTCATTGGCGATTCTGAATGCCCATGACTTGTTTCGTCTTCACCAATGAGCTGAAACACTTGATGCTCATAAGGATCATTTGCATATATCCCATGTGCCACTGATACAAGAGGTTTGGAAGGTCACTCAGTGGAAGTTCTAGCTTTGCTGGAGTTTTCATTTGGTTTCACATAAACACAGAAAAGCCAGCCACAATAAAGAATTTCAAACCGCAGCACACAAAAACTCAGTCCTGCAAAATCAGAATAATAACTAAATTAAGCAAATAGAAGGGTCAGGCGTTTTCAACCATGGACAGTCCCCGGCCTGTACCCAGCAATTATGCCATGTTGCGGACTATGTACATCCTCATATGTAAAACTCCAAAGAGAGCTTTTCAAATCACCACAGGAATTTTTTTTATTAACAGATTTTCATAACAATGCTGCTTCTGTTTAAAAAATGGAACAAGCATTGTTGTGAAAGCTTGTTAATCCACAAGTTTTTTTTTCTTGTGGTTATATGAGTCAGTCTATTTAAAGTTTTGTTGGAGCTTCTCTGACCAGGCACATTTTTACCTACTGGGGCTTTCCTTTCACTTCTTTGTACTTCTCATATGTCTTAATTCTAATAATAAGTAAATAAATGCACAAATAAATAATAACATGGCCACAGTATTTTTTAAAACTGGATTTTACAGAAGAATACAATAGCCAGCCATAGTAAAGTATTCACCTGCAAAGCTAGAGTAATGACTGGTTAAGTTAAACAAAGGACATCAGGAATAGAAGGGACATCCTTCCTGCACACAGCAATTATAGTCACTTTGTTCACTATGTGCACCTCAAATGTCTAACTGTAATAAAATAACAATTGCAACATTAATTTACTTTATATTGCTTCATAAAACACATTGCAGCCAGCCATAGTATAAGCATTCTAGCCAAAAACAATGAAGAGGTCAAAGACCCAAATTAAGGGGGGTATTAAATATTGGTCTTATGTATTCAGAAAGTCATGAGAGTAAAATATTTCACATTATCTTGCATTTTCTGAAGAGCTTGAAGTCTACAATTCAAATGTCTCTCATTATTTAGTGACCTGAGTCCAAAATGATTTGCAAGAAAACTACAAATTTTACAGTTAACTGTCCAAAATATGAAATAAAATCAGAGTCTTTTTACAAAGTCTAGGACAGTTTCTAGCTTATTTCATGCAAATACACATTAATTTAAAACATCTGTTTTTCATAATATCTGGTTATCTCTCAGACAAATGAAAATAACATTTATCTGGTACTATCTATGCAGCAGTAGTGTTGTCGCCTCACAGCAAGAGGTTCTCTGGTTCAATTCTCAGCTGGGGTGCCTTCTGTGTGGAGTCTGCATGTTCTCCTTGCATTCATGTGGGTTTCCTCTGGGTGCTCTGGTTTCCTTCCACATTACAAAGACATGCATCTGGAGCGTTTCTCCCCTGGCCTCCCCTGAAAATTGGCTTCGTTCAAAGTCGGACTTTCCCTGTTAACAAATGTTAAATAAATAAAATAAAATAATCTAGACTGCCTGTTTCCAATACTCTTTCTATTCTCATCTCTGCCATTCCAGTCACGCCAATGTTCAAACTTCATGGGCTGTCAGCTTGATACCACCCACGATGTACACAGTGAATCCTGATTTGCTGTATAGATTGTGGATGTGACCGAGATGGAATTCTGGAAATTATCGAACTTTATTTATAAGTCACCTCAGCAAAGGCTGTTTGAAGGGGAGTGCTACAACAATAGTGTTTGTCTTCTATTTATCTCAGGAAATTAAATAAATAAGTAAATACAGGCATACAAAATGCATACATACGTGCATATATACATACATACATACACATACAAACCAGAAAAGTGATCCAGGCCAAACAGTGTTCTAGACAGCCAACTAGTTTGTCTGTGGATAAGGCTGTCCATGGTATTTAGTCACACTAATCAGCAAGTTCCAGTCATGGTACAGAGAAAAACATTTCTATTCTTGATTCTTTCAACAGTTCTTCCCATTTCTCCTCTAATTCCACTGAACTTGCCTTTTGTATACTAAAAGATTTGTTTCACAAAACCAGTCCCCAGTACAGCAAATCCAGCCTTCTTCTCCTTCACATACTAGTCATTCTCTAATTTCTGCACCCATCCTTACCCTGCATTGAACCATCTGCCCACAAGTCTCAAACACTTTTCTTTACATTTTTTCAGCCCTTTGCCTAAGTGTCATCATGGCAAGATAGTTTGTGTAAAATTGCACAATTGTCCATTTCACATACTACTAACCATCTCAAATAATTAGCCAATAGTCCTGTCAAGTACCAGAAATAATGTTTAATTCTTTCAGCCACAACACCAACTTTTTTAACGTGCATTTGAGTAATCTTTTTAGCATTTTCATGTTTAGCTGGCTGGGCCATGACCATAAATTCATTGTCAACCTCAGTAGCTATCTCTTCTTCAAAACCCACTTCTTGATGAGTTTTCTCTACCTCTATGGCCATCAATGCACATATGTTGCTGTCCAAAGGCATTAAACCCACCTCAAACAAACCACTAAATCTTAAAATGTACTACATAATGTAATCTTGCTTATTGGCATGGCTATGGGTGCTAGCCAGCCATTTAGAGCAGTGTGAGCTCTCACAAAAGCTATATTTGTCTGGAGCTATATAAATCTTGTAGTTAATTTTATACTTAGCTTTCTATAACCACATTTGGAAGGGGCCAAGCATCTGTACTAAGGAATGCTCTGGCAACCTGTTAAACCACAGCCTGGAAGGGACAAAGCATCTGTGCCAAGGATAGGTCTTGTAATTCTTCTATGCATAGATGGGAAGGTGCCAATTAACTTTAGAAACCATAGATTGGAAATCCAGAACCACCTTAGTAGCAACAGATTGGAAAGAAATAGGCATCTGTGTCACTGACTACTCTAGTAACAGTAATGAACAAAAATGGGAATGGGCCAGTCATCTCTACTCAGGGCTGATCTGGTAATTTCAGTAATGAAATATGGGAAGGGGATGGGCATCTGTAATGGGCTGTATATGGGAAGTGGATGGTCTGCTGTAATACTGAATGATCTGATAATTTCACTAATAAGAGATGGGAATGGATCTTGTCTTTATTCAGGACAGATCTGCTAACTTTGCTAACCATAGATAAGAAGAGGATGAGCATCACTGACTGATTTGGCAGCTTCACTAAACAGAGTTGGGAATTGGGATGGTTATTTGTACCACCTACTGATCAGGTAAGTTCACTAAACATGTATGGGAACTGAGTTGGCTATCTGTATCACCTGTTAATCTTGGTAACTTCACTATCCACAGATCTGGATGTAATTTGCATCTGTATCCAGGGCAGATCTGGTAACTTCACTAACCATAGATTGGAATGCATTTTGTATCACTATCCAGGACAGATCTATTAACTTCACCAAATGCAGATGAGAAGGAACTGGGTAACTATACCCAGGGCTGATCTGGTAACTTCACTAACCATAGATTGGAATGCATTTTGTATCACTATCCAGGACAGATCTATTAACTTCACCAAATGTAGATGAGAAGGAACTGGGTAACTATACCCAGGGCTGATCTGGTAACTTCACTAACCATAGATTGGAATGCATTTTGTATCACTATCATACCCAGGGCTGATCTGGTAACTTCACTAACCATAGATTGGAATGCATTTTGTATCACTATCCAGGACAGATCTATTAACTTCACCAAATGCAGATGAGAAGGAACTGGGTATCTATACCCAGGGCTGATCTGGTAACTTCACTAACCATAGATTGGAATGCATTTTGTATCACTATCCAGGACAGATCTATTAACTTCACCAAATGCAGATGAGAAGGAACTGGGTATCTATACCCAGGGCTGATCTGGTAACTTCACTAACCATATATAAAAGTGAGATGTGTGTCTGCAGCCATGGCTGATATGGTATCATGAGTAACTACAGATGGGATGGAGATTTTTTTTAACTCAGGGCTGATCTGGTAACTTCACTAACCACATATACAAGGGACATGGGCATCTGTACCCAGGACTGATGTGACAAGTTCCTGAAATATAGGTGGAAAGGAACTGACTATTGATAACAAGGACAGATTTGGTAACCTACCTGGCCACTGGGAAGAAAATGTGTATTATCAATACCCAGCAAAGTTCTGATAAAACAGTTAATCCCTGACTTTTCAGCTGCACTGCATTAATTTCCTGCCAGACTTACTCCTGCAGTTGCTAGTGTTTACCCTTTAGCTGTTTCTACACGATTGCACATATATTTGACTATTCCAGGTGAAGCCCTTCTAGAGTCTAACATTTTATGCCAGTGTATTTATGTGTTTACTTTTATCACTCTGGCTGGAGAAGCTGTTTTTTTCTGATGTGTTTCAGGTAAGTTTCTCTGGCTGTATGGCAAAATCAGTGAAGTAATCTGCAGTGTAGGTGCTTTGATAGTCAGCCAGAATCCTCAGTTTTCTAAAGATGTCCTGGGAAATGAAAACTGGAAAAGTATATCATATAACATCTAACCCTTTTTATTTGCTTTGCCATGATTGGTTAGCCAGTCCATGAATGTAATATAATGGTATATTATGCAACATCATTGATACTCCACTAAGCATCTTCTTGGTGCTCCCTCCCCACCAGCATCTCTACCGTTATTGCTCTGAATGGTGCAGCAACACACTGAAGATCTCTGGTGTGATATTCTTTATCCTTAGATGTCATTGTTTAGACCTACTGCATTTGTTTGCCTTAATTTGTAACCATCTTAATTCTCCAAAATTTATATTTTTGCCACTTTGCACCTTATGTTTAAAGATAAGGTTCTTGTGTAAGCCTTCCCCCATTGTGCAGAATTTAAAATATTACTTGTGGCTTTCTTGATTCTTATAAACTGTATAACAACACAGGTTTGAATGCAGATTATCTTGCATGTCATGCACACTGTTAGAAAGTTCTGAACCCCTGTTGGTAACATTACTAATCCATGAAAGGAGATTTTCTGAACCTCAACTCCCCAAGACTCTACTTCCTGACTATGTTGGCATTTCCATTGAAGCACATTGTTGGGGAATTGTGCAGGCACTAAGTGTCATTTCTAGGTATTTGTCCCCTCCCCTGTGTATTGCAACTGTGGAGCTGATTATATCAGTTAGGGGGCATGGGGGCAGGAGGTCTTTCCCCCTGCAAAAAAAAAAACACTGAAAACAGTGTTTCCAGGAGGTTATTTTGATGCGTTTACTTTCAAGGAGTAAAGGCTCAAGGAACTGTGATTCAGCCACTCTTAGTGGAAGCAGCTCCATCTTATCAAATGTCATTGGACTTGCATTTGGAACGACTACATTTCTAGATGCAAAATGCATCACAGGCCCTTCTCTGCAATTTATTGTTAGAACAGCTTTCCCTTGAACAGGCATGTCTTGCTTTTTTGGAGCAGGATCCAGCATTGAGTTCTCAAGAAAATGCTCCAGTTTCATGTGCTGACTTTACTTCCTTTGACTGTCACATCCTCTAGTATGGTATATGTTCTATTAAATTCACTGTGACTGCAGTACATATACTGTAATTTTGTCTATTTTGATAAGGAGTCACCTGGGGTTTAGGTTTCTTAATTTATTTATTCATGTTTCCACACTGTTTTACTTTAGTTGGATGTTTCCTAACTAGGTTAGCTGTGGTGCTTTTATTTTGTTTTACAATGACAGGTCCACTAAGCAAACAGTTGTCTTTGGAAATATGCATCTTCTTTTCTCCCATTCATTTTATTGTTTTTTAACTAATAGTTTATTCTCTGTACACACTGGCTTTAGCCTCTTGTCTTTTTTTACTTGAGTATCTACGATATTTCTTTTCACAAAAATTCTAAAGAAAATATAAGGAACTAATTTTCTGCTTCACACTTCCTATTTAAGAAAACTCAAATGCTGTTATTTATTTGATTACTTTCCTTAAGTTGTTCTTAGGTAAAAGCCTCAACATTATATAATTATTTTGAAATTAAATGCATTTATTACACAGCCTTATACAAATAACCTTGTCTGCCAGATGATATGAATCCGGCATCTTCACTTCTGGTTTCCACCTTTCCTGCTTTTGATAACCTGTCAGGATTGTTGGCTTCTATATGCTCATTTTTCACTCTGTCTTCTCTTATTGTTTGCTTCTAATTTCTATTTTTATACACTTTTCACTGGAAATGTCTCTGGCCACCTTTTAGTTAAAAGAAAAGTAAAAAATGCCAATAGTCAGTAGCTACTCAATTCATCAAAAACAACCAAATTAAAAACAACAGTCCACTAATATCTTTGTCAGACACCATCTTATAGTTTAGGTGGAAAAGGAGACTATAGTGTTAGAATGGCACAATCTTTCCATTAACATTATTTTGCCGCAGGTGACCTTCCAAAGTTGTGGTTATGAAGTTTTGAAAAAATTATCAGTTTCAACAATTCGCTAAGTTTCTGGTGTCATTCAAAGGGGATCCAGTGTCTGTCTGCCTGGGATGACATGCTCGACAAGCCATGCTGCTTCGCTAGAGATGGCTTGCACCTGTCACCCTTAGGCTTTTGAATACTGGCCAAGGCTCTTGCCACCCACATAGTGCCTTTTTTAGGCAAGGCTCAAAGGACAAACCCACCACCGTAAATAGTATAAGTAACAAAAAACTGAGGGTAATACTACTCAATGCCAGAAGTCTAAACGTCAAAATGCACGCACTCGAGGCACTCCTCAGTATGAAGAAAATCGATATATGTGCAGTAACAGAAACCTGGTTTAAGGCTCCAGAGAGCACCCCAGCACTACCAGGCTACAACTCATACCATACATTTTGGCCACAGAACCCAGACCAAAATATAAAAGGCGGGGGGCATATCCATATTCATCAAGGATACCCACACCTCCAGGTTAGTGGCACAACATGATGCTTCAGAGATCATCCACGTGCAACTAACAATGAGCAAAACTGCAATTCAAATTGTAGCTTGCTACAGATCACCCACCATCTCCCAGGAGCCCCATTCTGCATTTCTGGAAACACTAGGAAACATAAAGGTCCTACCAAACACCCAAATATTGGGTGATTTCAATTACCCAAACATTAACTGGGAGAACTACTCAAGTACTAACTCCCTTGTCCAACAATTCCTAGAATTTGTAAACTCAAATGTTCTGGATAAACCGGTCAACACTCCCACCAGAGGTGACAACATATTAGACCTGGTCATCACCAACATGGGCGACTGGTGTTCCACACTGGAGGTCAACCCCTCACTGGTTAGATCTGATCATAAACAAATCAGTCTGGCTATCCACATTCCATCCCCACCCCCGGACAAGGAAACTACCGTGAAAAACTTTTCAAAAGCAAACTTTACGTTACTTAAGACCAAGGTGGAAAGTTTCAAAGCACCCATGCTAAAGGATAACACTGTCCAAGCTGCAAAATCCTTTACTAATGCATTCTACGGACACCTACAAGAATGCATGGATCGTGCTATCCCAAGCAAAACCAAGACACACTCCTCCAAGAAAAGGAAACCAGTCTGGTGGACCCCTGCCATAAACAAGCTATACAATAGAAGGAGGAAACTAGTACAGAAAAGAGTAAAATCCCAAGAAGGGAAGACTTCCCTGATCAGTATCAGCAAGAAACTACAATCCCTCATAAAATCATCCAAGGCAAACTTTGAAAGAAAAATTGCCAAGGACTCTAAAGATAACCACAAGTTACTCTTTAGCTATGTGGCAATGCTCAGATCTGCTCAGAGTAAGTGCAGAATAGCACAACATACACTGAACCAACCTATATCACCAACATCCTGGCAGACAGGTTCAGTGCAAACTTCACCCCCCTCTCACCCTCAAAAGGACCCATAACTATACCAGAAGAATGTAGAGCCCCTGAAATCACAGACACTCAGGTTAAAGCAGCCCTCTCCAAAGCCAAAAACACAGCATCAAAAGGACTGGACGGTGTCCCAGGCTTCATCCAACACAAGCTCAAAGATGAACTAAACCCTCTCATAAACACACTGCTCAAACTCAGCCTCTCCACAGGCTACGTACCCACAGAGTGACGCACAGCAATGGTTATTCCGCTCCACAAAGGTGGAGCCACAAGAGACCCCGGGAACTATCGCCCTATAAGCCTGACTAGCTTGGTTTAAAAGGCTATGGAGTGCATTATCCTGGAACTCATTAACAGAGACATTGGGAACCTCCAAACACTGGACCCTACCCAGTTCGGCTTTGTTAAGGGTAGATCATGCCTCCTAAACCTGGTGGAGTTCTTTGAGACAATTACCAATGCTATAGATGAGGGAAAGGTGGTACACACAGTATACCTAGACCTCACAAAGGCCTTCGACACCATTCCCCATTCTGGTATTATAGACAAGCTCATCAGCCTGAACATAAACCCCTACATCACAAGATGGGTTGCCAACTGGCTCATGGACATAACCCACATGGTTAGAGTTGCGGAACTAGGTCTGACTCTAAACTTGTTACAAGTGGCATTCCCCAGGGATCAGTCCTTGGACCCCTCCTGTTCGGCATGTACTTCTCAGAGGTACAGGCAAGCACAGGAGGAATATGGCTGACCAAGTTCGCAGACGACTTCAAACTAGGGGCTATAACTGACTTTCCAGCTGATACAAACATCCTCCAAAACGGTCTCATTGAGACGGATACCTGGTGTCAAAATCATGGCCTCAAGCTAAATGCCAAAAAGTGCATAGTCATCCCCTTTGGGAAAAACAAAGTACCCACAAACTACCACATAGGTGGTAGTCCCCTAAGCACGGAAGATATAATAACGGATCTGGGGACCCCAGTAGATAGTAATCTCTCCTTTGATAATCACATTGCCAAAGTGGTTAGAAAATCCTTCTATGTGGCCCACCTAATCACAAAAGTGTTTGCATCCAGATCAAAAGAGGTCATTGTGCCCCTCTACTCATCACTCATCAGACCCATCACAGAGTACAACACCCCATTTGGGATGTACCTTACAAGACACCTGCAACAGCTGAAAAGACCACAGAAGTACCTCACCAAGAGGATCACTGGCTCAAACAGATGCCCTATGCAGCTCGACTGAAGAAACTCCAGCTGTACTCAGTTGCATACCACCTACTCAGAGGTGATCTCTGCCTGACATACAAGGCCATGTCCAACCCAGAATTGATGGACATGCTCCACCTAAAGAAAACCATATCCCCTTGAAGCACATGATCTAGGGATCCAAACCTCACCACAACAATAAATAGGATGTGCTGGAGGGATAGATTCCTTTCCCAGAGACTTTCCATGCTTTGGAACAAGATTCCAATCTACATTAGGCAGAGCTCCTCACTAACACTCTTCAAGAGAAACCTTGACGAGTGGATGGGAAACAGAAAGTTTACCCCAGGGATCACTTCAATGGCTCTGCTGGGCAGAGGCACAGGGAACTAAACTAAGGGGGGTGGCAAAAGCCAACACATTCTGGCTAGGCTTATAAATGCCTTCGGGCAGACAGCCTAGTACCTACCTATGAACCTAAAAAAAAAGCCTTTAAGCTACAGTCTTTCAGTCTACCACAATGCATCACTGCTCAAACAGTGGCAGGTAGAGAAACAGAATGCAGTTAATCTTCATTGTGTGACATATAAAACTACACAAAGATACCACTAAAGATAAGTGTTTTCCTCAGATGCTACTAAATAGCTGTAGCCCTTGGGACATATAGCTTTCTGTAATCATCATTTCATACTATCTGGACCGAAAGTAACTCTAAGCGAATATTCATATTAGCAAGAATCAAAAAGATGTTGCCAGTATGATTTCCCTAGCAGAAATATATGTACTAACAAGGATTTAACAGTCTAGAATCTGAAGACGAGCTAGAACCATTCATTTTTAAGCATGTTTGCTCCAAAGATCAGCCACTGTCTGGCAACTGACAGTGCTATAAAAGAAGGTCATTAGTCAGGGTGGAGTTGCTTTAAATCCACACTCCATAAGCTCACTCCCTTACCATGTTCTTCTTGGCTTGACAGGTCATACATAGTAACAGAAACTTTATCTGCCTAGCAAAAGAAGTCATTGCTTAAACTGCCTGTGGAGGCCAGTGTGAGAGGTGCCTTTAGAAGTTACTTTGCTAGTTTCCACTGCAGTGCCACAACTTGCAAGTTATTTCTTAGTGAAGAACATAAGATAATATCAAAGGTCACAAAAAGACATTGTTTAGATAACCAAAAACAGAAGAAGACACTGACCCTCACCTACCTACCTGCAGTTAATGTTGTGGGGCACAGTGGGTATAGATAACATTGCGATGCCAACTATGAAAGCCACTTTAGGTATAGGAGGTAGGTATGAAATTCACCCCTCAAAGCCTGTAGATCCATTTTACAATGTCCATAAACCTGTCCTTTTGTTCTTTGGAAGCACATACTAAGCATGTCGAGAGTCGTTTTGCTACGTATCCTCAACCAGTTTCTTTAGAAAAGCACCCTGACTGAAATCAATAAGAAGCCAGTTTTGGGTCTGTATATAATAAATGTTTACTACAAAAGAAGTTATGAAAATGTATACAGATTTACATCTGGGAGAAAGATAACAGATTAGAGTCATTTGTATCAAACAGTAATCTGACCACACATCAGCAGTAGACACTGGATATATTTTCTGACCACTAGGTGGAGATGCTATCTCAAACTTTTTTTGTGATCACTAATTGTACAGAAATTATTCCAAAAGTGGTATAAGGGTCAGAGGGGCATATTTTACTTTACTTAATCCCTCCCAGCTTGAGATAAAGTATCAAGACACTAATATCATGTTTATTGAGGGGTACATTATGAATCAGTGCACTTCTCAGCATGTTGCCTGGAGAATCTGACCTGGACAAAAGCTGAAGTCTGAGAGTCATTTTAAGTATTAATATTACTCAATCAAAAAGGTGGTAGAATAAGGATTTTATTACTAACCTGGATTTGTGATGAATAACAAGCTTGACATTTTCATAAGTGACATTCAAGTGACCTTAATCAAGAAAGTAAACCTTTTATGAGAACCCAGATTTTAAGAGGGGTAATAGTGGTGCTGCAGTAGCGTTGTCGCCTCACACTAAGACGTTATCCTGTTCGATTCTCAGCTAGAGAGTCTTCTGTGTGGAGACATGCGTGAATGGGTGTACCTTAATTGATGGTTGTGCATCAGGGCCGGCAACTCAGCACATGAAAATCTACTTCCAATCATTAGCGGACCGGAATTCCGTTGTGGCGACCCCTAACGGGGAAAAGTCGAAAGACACTATAGGTGAAAAATATGGGAGACTCTCATGGATGTCAGTAAAAGGTATGGATATCAGAAAGGTTTGCATACCACACTTAGATCATCCTACAAACAAGTAAAACTATTAGCACTGTTTTGTTTTCGCAGTAATAATAATAACAATATATGCTTGGCAGTGTACTGGCAAACTAAGACAAATGAATCCAGAAGCCCAAAGTAAGATAAAACTGAGACAAACACTCAAAGCTTGCTATTTCTAGCAAGTTTCGAGTACTGGCAAACTACTCCATAAAAGTATGTTACTTACTTACTTGATAATGAAAGCATTTAGTGTGCATCTGACAACTGTTCATGTTACGGTCTTTCAAAAGACTTCAGATTTCTAGCCATCAAAGAGCTCTGTTCGCCTACTTTTAGTATTATAGCCTTAATCTTCAGCACTAAAATATCACACTATTATTATCACAGAATAATGATGGTAGAACTGCCAGGAACCAGGTAATATTTAAGGGTAGGTGAGTGAAAGTCACATCAGAGGTGTGTATTTGGGCATCTGGAAATGAAGATATTAACACCTGTTATATCAATAGTTAGGAAAAAAATGCATATTTTTAGTATTTGTGGTCATAACTCATAAAGTGAGACTGTTACACAAAACCCATAGTGACAGACACCAACTTGTGGCAGAAAGCTATGATTTTAGATCATCTTGCTGTATTCTGGATGAATACTACTGACTACTGACTATATAACAGTTTGTTAAAATGCATTATGACATATGGTCTGTTAGCATATTTCCATTGATACTGATTATCCTGTAATGCTTGGGAAGTACTGCAAGAACAAGTTATTCATGCGTCAGATTATAAAAACTCTGATACGTTTGTGTCACGATCTCAGTAAATGTGACTGGCAATCTGGTGGATGATGTTTCATTTTAATGCGTAAATCTGGATGGTCAGATATGTTGCTTGCAGCATATCTGCCTGCCATGGTCATTGATATATTGTTTTTGTTTGCAAAACAACATTTTTTAACAAAAATGCACGTAACATCTGCATTTATTGCGAGTTATAAAATTAGGATTATAAAATAACATGTCAGCACTATAACTAATATAGTGGCTGGCTATGGCTGTGAAGTGAGGCACAAATTTTATGTAGTATCCAGCTATTCCTTGTAATCCCCTAACATGCTTTTCAGTACCTGGAATGAGATACTTCCTCATGACCTCCAGCTTGTCTTTTTGGGGTCTGACCATTTCTCAGCTTAGTACATACTCACATACCCCAAGTACATCATTTCATTCGACGTATGCAGTGTGTACCATTTTACCTTCAGCCATTGCTTTGTTGGAATTTTCTGAAAAATCCATCAGGCTGAGTAAGCATGACCTACTCTTAATGAATCTAAACTGAGATGAGTTCAGTATTTCGAGATTCCCTATGTCCTTATCGATTAGTTCCATGATAAGTCTTTCCATGTTTTTGCATATGAGGTCTGTAATTGCTTGAATCCATGTAAGGTCCTTCCTTTTACAGGGGAATGACTGTAACTATTCTCCATTTACTTGGGACAAAACCAGTACTGTATGGAAGCTGAGTCTGAATAGTGTTACTGGGGTGGATGGCTAAATTGTGCTTCATGCTGTTTAAGATACATCCAGGGATGTTGTCGGGACCCATCAATGCAGTATTTGTAGCTTTTGATAGCACTTTTAGGACTTTGTTTTGTGTAATAGCAGGAGATGAGCTAGTTTTAGGTATATCTTGTGGGACAGATGGGGGGGGACTGCATTGTGCTTCTGAGATTGCGAACATAACTGAAAAATGCCTTATGATTGTCTTGGCTTGAAAACATGTTTAGCCTCATTTGGTAGATTTTATTAAGCTGCTTGGTTATTTATTTCAATGGCAAGTGCTCTATCATTCTGGGAATTGCTCTTTCTTTTGGGCAAAATTCTCCTCCTTTTGTTGTAAAGCTTGTTGATATAGTTCCACTACATGTTATTGTTTTTGGGGTTTGCCCTGCTCTTGTTCCTACAGAGAACAGCTGCATCAATGCAGCTGTTTACATGTTGGTACATGTAGTGGCATTTCCGAGTATTTGGTGGAGTTAACTGGGTTTGGTGGAGATTTGTAGCTTCCTAATGTATCACTTATGAGTAGGTAATTTGCCTTAGAGAAATTTCTAATGATACCTTGGGTGGAAGGGTTTTCTGGTTTCAATTTTTCAAAGGAGATGGCTTTATGGTCAGACCTAACAAGTGATGAAGATACACAAGAGATGGTGCAAGATGTCCCTATATTAGTAAAAACACGTCCAAGATGTTGTTCAGCCCAGTGGGTTCTCTGACTAATTGTTGCAAGGCATTTGCATTGACAAAGTCCAGGAATCAGTATGTTTGTGCACTAGTGGTTGTATAAGTTTCCCAGTCTATAGTTGGATAGCTTAAATCACTTAGGGAAATGGTATTGGTTTTAATACTGGATGATTCAAGTTCCTGTAGACAGGCATTGCGACTTTCTTGTGTCATAGAGAGAGTTCTATAGCTAGCTAAAATATGGTATGGTATGGTACGGTATGGTATGGTATGATATTGTATAGTATGGTATGGCATGGTGTGGTGTGATGTGGTGTGGTATGGTATGGTATGGTATGGTATGGTATGGTATGGTACTGTATGGTATGGTATGGTATGATATTGTATAGTATGGTATGGTATGTTATGGTATGATATGGCATGGTGTGGTGTGATGTGGTGTGGTATGGTATGGTATAGTATGGTATGGTACTGTATGGTATGGTATGGTATGATATTGTATAGTATGGTATGGTATGGTATGATATGGCATGGTGTGGTGTGATGTGGTGTGGTATGGTATGGTATGGTATGATACTGTATGGTATGATACTGTATGGTATGGTACTGTATGGTATGGTATGATACTGTATGGTATGGGACCTTTCTGATGGTTATTTGGATGTGAAGAGGCTCTACTGCATCATACTGCTTTACCAGCCTTGATGTTAGTCTCTTCTAGATGAAGATTGAGACACCTCCACCTTTTATTTCCCCACTTGCACGCTAGCTGGTGAAAATGTGTAGAAGGCATTATACCCCTACACAGCTGAAGTACTCTGCGATGTTTTAAACCATGTTTCAGTCATTACACAGACGTCTACATCCTGCAGGGCGAGAAGGGCTTGTAGGAAGTAGAGTTTCTTGTTTTGGCTGCTAACACTGATCAGTAACAATTTATTATTTCCTTTGCCTCCTTTGTTGTGTTTGTAGGTGTATTAGCCTGGCATTACCTAAAAAGGCACTATGGGAGAGGGCGATGTCTTTGCCAATAATAAAATCCTAGAGGGGACAGATACAGGTCAATGTGATCTGCCACTCATATACTCGTACAGGATGACAAATATTGGACCCAGTTCAAATGGCACCAAAAACTAAGCTGGTTACTGAAGTCAATTAGTTTTAGCTCATATTCCGGAATCATCCTTGCAGAAGGTAGAATGCTACCCAGTGCTTGGCTCATACCTGCATAGGACACATAGTCTGAGAACTCCATCATGTCTGTCTTCATATAGTCCATGGAGGTATGTCTCAGGTAATTTACACCCACATGTTTTATCACAGAGTCATACTGGTACTTGTTGTTCTAGGACTTGAAGTGTGTGTGAGATCTGATGGATCCTGGCACCAGACAGATTATCTTTATTTTTTTTTCTATAGATGACAGTTGCTTAGAGTCTTGTTTGAGGTTTCTCTCTCACACACTAACAGAAGTGGTTTTAGAACTCTGATGAGGTACACTTTATTCCTGTTTAACTACCCTGGTGAAATCTGTCACTGTTACCTTTATGTGTCTCAACAACTTGCTGTTTAAAGTTCTCCATTTTTGAGGCTTTCTGTTGTAACTTAGCAGAACATTTAGAATTCAGTTCAAGTGCTACATTTTTCATACTCTTAAATTAATTTCCTCAGAATTCACCATCTCAGATCTGCAAATCACTTCAGTTCTTTGCAATTCAACATTTTCAATCTGCAATGGCACTTTTGCTCCCTGCTTTGCCATACTTCAACTCTAAACTGTTTTCATTGTGCATATCCCTTACTTCTGCTGGTTCTGTTAGAAGTGTATTCTGATTTAGTTAACTAGTAGGATCTTCCTCTCTGAATTATTGGTAGCGTTTTTTTTAACAATATGCCTTGGTCTTTGTTAGATTTATACACTTGGATTGCACTCCCCCTTTTTCTGTGTTAAGCAAGGGAACATTTGTAGGCTTTTTCAGCTGATGATTTCCCCCCTCCCACAATGATAGCGTGGTCTACCAAAAGAAGTACTTTCTTCCCATTGCTTCTGTAAATTTTTAAAGTGGGGAAAATTGCCTGTATTATCATGATATGTGTTAACCTAGGAATGATAGCAATTGAATAGACTAGTTATCCAGTGGATTCTTCTGTTTGACTATTTGGATACTGCTTCTTATCAGCATGAACACTTACTAGTTCTTCTGCTTTGCTATTTATATATATTTTTGTACATGTATACTTCTGTTCTTTAAGTGTTACCATATTGCCAGATTCTAAGTCCTTGCAGTTCTCTGCTATCAAATTAAGGTCTTGCACTTAAATAAGTTGTCAACTGCTCAAGAGCAGAATGCAGTTTCAGCCGCACTAGAAGATAATTTATCATATTTAAGAAACATAGCATCAATGCTAGTATGCTTTAGAGAAGTTACAGTTTTCACAGATTTAACAAAGTCTAGCTATGCTTATCTGCAGCTATTGTTCTTTGTTTGCTAACAACACGACATACGTTTTACTACAGGTCTAGATAATTAGATTTATGCATGTTAGTTATGGCAATCATCCCTTCGGTTGCAGCCAGTATGCTCTGTAATAACTACCCTAATGTGGACATCTTGGCACATGGATCCACATATATGTGAAAAAGAAATCCCAGCACACAAAACTATTTGGCTCTTTTTGGCGAAATTAGACTCACATTGGCAGTGATAGATCTTGGGACTTGGCAATAATAACTTTTGCAAAAATGGCTACTGAAATCTACCAATGTAGAAAATCAATACAGGTGAGCTCACCAGTCTTTATAAAATAGTGCAGTTCATTATAATCAAGTGTAGCTAAGGCAGAAACTTTTGAACAAACTCAGAATTTTGTGTCTTAACTTAAATACACAACTAGTACTTTTAGTTTAGTCTTATAAAATGCATCCGCCTACAACTCCTACCCTATCTTATAAATAATAACCTTCTTACTTCCACCCAGCATGGATTCCGACCTGGCCATAGCACCACCACTGCTCTCCTCTCTTCCTAGAAACTGTAAACAAAGCCCTCGACTCTCTGGTCATATTGTATCCACCCTCCTCCTACACCTCTCTAAGGCCTTCAACACCATCTCTCATAACCTTCTTCTTACTAAGCTCTGTAAACGAAATCTACCCCACTCCTCTATAAACTGGTTCACCAGTTACATATGAAATAGGCAACAAGCAGTTAAGTGGAAAAAAGCTACTTTACCATTCCTAAACTCTCCCACAGGTGTGCCCCAAGGCTCAATTCCAGGCCCCCTTCTATTCAATATTTTCATTACCAACTTCTACCATGCCATCTCACCACCACCTTCAAACAAATGCTGAAAAATCATCTCAACTCTTCCTAGCTATGTTCCTGCTCTATAACCTAACCTCTTCACTGTCCTTATATGATTACTAAACTCCTATGTTTTTTGCTACTAGTGACTGATGATATTTTCTCCATATTTATTTTTATCTTCACTTGTTGATACTGATACAATAATACTGATCTCTGTTTATACCACTCTGATTGAATTCTGCTTTAATGTATGTTGTTGTTGTTGTTGTTGTTGAGTATTTCGGCTTTTCCCGGTTAGGGGTCGCCACAGTGGAACTCCGATCCGCTAATGATTGGTAGTTGATTTTTACATGCCGAGTTACCAGCCCTGACGCACAACCTTCAATGAAGGTACGCCCATTCACGCATGTCGCCATGCAGAAGACACTCTAGCTGAGAATCGAACCAGACAGCACCTTACTGTGAGGTGACAATGCTACCGCAGCACCACCACCGCAGGTACTCTGCTTTAATGCATATTTTCTGTATATATTGCTGTAATCAAACAAACTAGATTCCTGCTTTTATGTATATATTGTGTATATGTTACTATATTTACTATCTGTAACACTGTTTCTGCTTCTGTACTAATTAATGTTTATATTTTTTCTGCATCTCGTTGGAGCTTTTCTCCCTGGGCCTCCACTGAAAATGGGCTCTTTTAGGCCCAGTGGACTTATCCCGGTAAACAAATGCAATAAATAAATAAATCAATCAATCAATCAATCTCTAATGCCAACCTCATCCAATATGCAGATGACTCGACAATAATCTGTTCTGCAACCTCCACTTCTTTATTAACAAAATTAAGCCAAGATACCTTCTCCTCTACAGAACAATGGATGCTGGATAACCATCTAGCACTAAATACAACAAAGACTAAACTAATGATATTTCTCCCCTCTAAAAGCATCACCCTAGACAAAAACTATTTCTCTGTCAGCAGCCAAAATAACACTCCTCTTGAAACAGTCTCCACTGCTAAACTGTTAGGAATCCTTGTTGATGACCAACTAAAGTTTGATAGCCATCTTCATGTAAATATCAAAAAAACTCACAAGAAACCTGGCATGCTTTATCGCCACAACCGTTTAACCTCTCCCTCCATCAGACTCATTCTTGCTAACACATACCTCATCTCCTCCTTCCTATATGGTGCCTCTATCCTTACCAATCTGCAATCCTCCCTCAAATCAAAACTCTCCTCCTGTTACTATAAAATTTCAAAATTTGCAACTGGTCACAGATCCAATACCCATCACTCTGCATCTCCCTGCGCCAACTGAACTGGCTTGAACTGCCCAATTATCTTACCTATATTCAACTTATCCAAGCTCATAAACTTATTTTTAGCCCCTCTCTCTGCCCCTCCCTTGCCTCTACCTTCCAAATACATCGTCCTAACAGATGCCTATGATCTAACTTCCAAAATCTAATAGAACTACATAAACCTGCCTGCCCTCCAGGCAAACTTCTTCTATCCTGCTTAACATGCCACTGGAATTCTTTCCCACATCTTATCCGTACCACTAACAGTCTCTCTATCTTTAAAACTTTACTTCACTCACACCTTATCTTACAATGGGAATGCTCTTGCTCTCATCCTGTATAACATCCTTAATTATAATTCTCTGTATACCAAACATATCTGCTTATAGCCTCCTTTAGTCCATAATGTCCTGAAGGAACTTGGCATTCTTTATACTACCTTAATTTGTTTATAATGGGATTTGTCATGCATCTGCTCCATCAAATGACAATTTATTGCAACTGTAGTTACCATGTATTTTTTTCTAATGTCTCATTTAGTGTTTTGTAAATGTTGTAATTGTTGTTATTTTGTAATTCTGTAATTTACTATATGTGTATTTACTGGAGCTTTTCTCCCCAGGACTCCATTGAAAATGGGTTCCTTGTGGCCCAATGGACTATCCTGGTAAACAAACTGCAAATAATTAAAATAAATAAATATTACTGTGATAATCTCTAATAACAATGTGTAGTCTTCTCTAAGGTTCTTTCTCTGTCCTAGAACCAATACTGTTAGACAATAATCCCTTTGGCAAGAGCAAGGATTCTCTGTCTGGCTTGGCTCAGCCTTCCTTTCTTTTTTATCTCCAAATGCTCATACAACAAACCTTTTCTTACAAATACAGGAAGGGTCCTCTGTACTTTCAGAGCAACAGGTACAACTAAGCAAAGCACTAACTAAAGTTATAGAAAACAGCACTGTGTACACAGTTTGGGTCACATACATTGTTTACACATTTTTGGTTATGTTTTACTGTTTTAACTGGTGAAAAGCACCGTGCCATATTGCAGGAGAAACATTAGAGTAACTAGTAAAAAGGAGCAATGAACGACAGCAGTGACCGATAATGTAATCAGTATATTGAAATAATTCACAAAGATAAGTTAAGCCCATAACTTCAGTGCTGTAACAGTAGAATAGTTAGAAAGGGCAGCACAATGAACAATAGTGTGTACCAATAACAGTAATTTAACTTAACTACTATCAGCAATGAGCAGCAAGAACCAACAACTTAGTAAGCTAGAAATGTGGCCGTATCTTTGAGTAATCTATTTCAACCGTAACTATTATCCTTGAGCACAGTACATGAAACATCACTGAGCAATAGTCAAACAATAACAGTGCTATTTTTATTAATTTGCTATCTACCTTAACTAGTGTGAATGAACAAACAGTGCAATATAGCAAAGAGAACTAATGTAGCAGTCTGTCATAACTAGTATTAGTGAGCAGCATTGCAATATAGCAATGAGTGACAGTGCAATAATAGTGCAATATCACCAAAATGCAGATATGGGTTAATTTAGTTTAAATAATGAACCAGAATGCAACAGAAACAGTCCGAACACAACAGTGCAGTATAAATATAAAACATTTTGTGTTCTGTTGTCACAACAATAGAAGGCAAGATTAAGACATAATGCTGTGTGAAATGAAAAATGGTGGACAGATATCTTATCAGTTTTTGGTATTCCAAAGGAACATGGAGGATTCATAACTTGTAGAAGACTAGAATAAAATAATGACAAAAAAAAACATTGGTGCAGTAAAGTTGACTACTGAAATAGTTGCTGTAACAATAAAATCACAAGTAAGCATTTTTACAGGGGGACAATCCCCACTGCACCTCCATAAGGGGGGCATATGTCCTTGTACCCCCAGTGTACTGTATAAAGTAACTCCTATATCATATGGCCATGGTGGTAAGGGGAAAACTGAATTATTCCCAAACTTCAGCAGCCTCAAAAGCAGTACAGCTTCATTGTGTAACTACATACTAAATTTGACCAAACTCATGGAATTATATAACAGTTATGACATTATGGGACTCAATCAAATTCTATAGCCATGTGACAGCAACTTATGAAGGAGAAGTACACGTGTCTTTGATAGCTCTACCACTAAAACCTTAAAATATCATCATTTAGGACTAAAGAATATACTATAAGATTAAACAGTCTATAGAAATTTAGGCTGAAATATAACAATGCTGATTTAGATAATTTGGATATCTGAGCATTCATAATTTTGGCAGTGTTGATTGATTGCTACAGTACACAAAAGCATAACGCTCTCAGTTATACAGTCATTTCCTAGGTAACACAGCTTTTCCCTTACTCATACTTTGGTTTGACATTTCCCAAATGTGGTTCATGAATAAACTTATTTGATCATCTTTATAAAGTCTTTGGGATGAGTGTTTGACTGTTTTAAAGCAAATAATTTCCATGGTGCAGTATTGTAATATCATAGTAACAATTCTCATTTGTAATATCATAGTAACAATTCTCATTTGTAATATTATAGTAACAATTCTCATGCTTCCTTATAATTTCCATGTTGCAGTATTGTAATATCATAGTAACAATTCTCATGCTTCCTTATAATTTCCATGTTGTAGTATTGTAATGTCATAGTAACAATTCTCATGCTTCCTTATAATTTCCATGTTGCACTATTGTAATATCATAGTAAGAATTCTCATGCTTCCTTATAATTTCCATGTTGCACTATTGTAATATCATAGTAACAATTCTCATGCTTCCTTATAATTTCCATGTTAAACTATTGTAATATCATAGTAACAATTCTCATGCTTCCTTATAATTTCCATGTTGCAGTATTGTAATATCATAGTAACAATTCTCATGCTTCCTTATGGGTTCAACATTTTGGTCATTTTATCTTTTTTGTGCAAAATGTTTATCATAGAAAACTGTTTTATGTTCTGGTTCAACAGATCATTTTCTGTTTCATACTCAGTTTCCTTTAGCATCAGCTCCCTTGGGGATACACATTCATCTATCACCGTGATGTAATCCTAGGCTGCCATTACATACTTCCCCCCTTTCACTATAGTTTGCCATGGAGGTTTCAACATATTGCTTACTGTGTTTATTTCTATGTATTTTTTGTATAATTAACTCATATGGCTATATCTGTAGTATTCTTCTCTATGCCCTTAATGGAGATTTTTTTATTTTGAGGTATTAGCCTCTCTTAGTTTAGCTATAGCATTAATTTAAAAATCTTATACAAATGTAAGTGAAAGTGTTCAGAAGATCAAACAGCTGCAAATGATTCCATATCTGTCATTTCAACCTATCTTTTCCCCAGATCAGGCAAATAGCTACTTGGATACAAAATATTTATTTCATGTTTCCCAGACTTTGGGATAGTATGGGTCCTAAACTCGTTGACCTTGCATCTAACTGAAGACTGGTTTCACATTCAGAGTCCAAGTAACACGTCTATCCATTCAGGCTTATCAGTTATAGATGGATCCTATAGCAACCTCATTAACACTCATTGCCATTTTCTCTGTTTACTAGGGAAGAGAGAGAGAGAGAGAGAGAGAGAGACAGGACCTTCTTCACACACACACGTACACATACATATGCACGCATACACACACACACACACACGCACACACGCACACACACACACACACACACACACACACACACACACACACACACGCATACACACACACACACACACACACACACACACACACACACACACACATGTAGACATACACACACGCGTGCATGTGCACAGATACACATACACATACACACACAAACACAGACACACACACACATACACATACATGCACGCATACACACACACACACACACACGCACGCGCGTGCATGTGCGCAGACACACATACACACACAAACACAGACACACACACACACATATGCACGCATACACACACACACACACACACACATGCACGCATACACACACACACACACACGTATACACACACGTGTGCATGTGCGCAGGTGCACATGCACACACAAACACACACACACACACACACACACACACACACACACACACACACACACACACACACACACACACACACACACACACACACGTATAAATTAGAAGTCAGCAGTCTGCCTACTGCATGTCTCTGGAATCTGGGGGGGAAACTGGAGTGCTCAGGGAAAGCCCACACAAACTCAGGGAGGACATGCATAGTCTACACAGAAGGCACCCCAGTATAAATGAACCTGAGAACCTCTTTCTGTGACGCCATTTTGCTACACAAAATAGAACATAACTATCCAAAGTCAGTCTTTTCTTTAATTCTTCTAAAGCTGCTTGCTGTTGTTCAATTCATTTACTCAGGTAATGTTCATGTATGATTTTGTGATCAAAAGTCTGAACCTGGTTGTTTATTTCAGAACTCCTTCTGGCAGTGACTGCGCAGACTGACACATCATGTGACATTCCATGTTACAGTAGCATGTAACATTCATAAACTGTAGTCTGTAGTGAAATAAGTGAAGGTGGAGAGGAGGGTCTTGGATGTAAAGTGGTAGATGAGGGTAACATGAATGTCTAAGGCAACATGAACTGCTGCTACTTGATGAAAAGGATTCTGCAGAGTGAGAAAAGGAGCCAGCATTCGGAGAGGAGAACATCATCAGCCTTCACCAGTCTCATCTGAGCAATAGTTATTTAATTATTTATGTACTTTCAACCCCCCTCTATTTCTTATAGTTTAGAAACATAAGAGAAAACACCAGGACAATCTCTCTTCCTTCATAGAAAATACCATCTTCTACCAGCTTTCAGACTTTAGCACCACTAAATATCCTACAGCCCTGCAACTTCTTGGTTATTTCTTGATTCCTACTTTCCCAGTACCTGCTATCAATAAAATACAGATCCCTTTACTTAATTATGCTACTCCTCTGCTTACTTGGTTTACTATCAAAACCTTGAATGGCATTCCATCGAGTAATGACTTACTCGACAAATAAACTTGAAATTACAAACATCAGAAAGGCACAAAGATGAAACTGGTAATGTCGACAAGTCCATTTTTGACATAGTCAACATTACCCAGCATACCTTACTAGCCAGACATGTCCAACTAATGTTTTGCTAATTACATATACAAACTCTGTGATCGCACTATAGTGAGGAAATGGGTACATTTCCCTATCCCCACTGTAGTGCAATCTCAATGCAGAACATCGACTTCACAACAGCAAATGCACACTACCATTCGCAGTTGTGGAGTCGATCATTTTTGGTTCAATTTTATGCACATTTGCTAACAGCACTTCACACATGTGTATCTTGATACCCTACATTTCATCACAGTGATCGTAAACAGCTTACCCTTTATTCTTCTCCTCCTCCTACTGAGCCATCTCTCATCCTACCATGACTCAATAATAGATCTCAGCATCTCTCCAACTCTGTCCTAACCACCTATCCATACTTACTTCTTAAATTCTCCACACATTGCCTGAGCAGCCAAGTGCTCTGGATTGTGCAGAATGCTCCGCATTTGGGATCGATTTAACCCACTGTTCTGCAGTTCCGCATTGAACAGATGTGGCTCCGCTTTGCAATTTTTGACTGGCTTGTATACCGCAATTAAAGCCAATTGGCATCGCCATATACAAGCCACTCAAGCATCTGTTCCTGATGCAAAGGGAGCCAATCGGGAGGCACAAAATGTGGCCAGTCGCATGCCACTACTAGTTTTTGTGCTGCTACAAAACTTTCAAACAGGATATTGCCTCACAGCTGTGCTCCTCACCTAGCAGAACCTCTTTACAAAGGGGTGAAGTGGTGCCTTAAGAACTGTGGGTAAGGAAAGTGCATCCACAACTTACGGTATCTGTAAGATGGGTATGCTGCTAATGTTTTTGGTTAAACTGTTGCAAGGCTTAGGAAATGGTGAGCAAACATTTAGCAGAGCAGCAAAAATAGCTATCAATCGGTCTTCATTCTTTACAGCCTAAATCTACCCCATTAGTCACAAAAGCACTTTTACCTAGCCTGATGCATCTGTCATGATCTGGTTTTGGATAGGGGGCTGAGGACCTACATTAGATATATTTTCAAATCAAGGTTGCCTTATTTATAAATTATATATGTCTGAGTTCATAGGGCAGCTGTAACCAATAAGTCATTTCTCTTATTCTGATTACAGTGCAGTCTAGACCATTTAGGAAGTGTTGAAGGGATGCTGCTAGAAACTGAAGAAGAAGAAGAATGAATTTCTTTAGCCACACTACATAAATGAGTTATGCCTGCCCAATAAGCATTGTCAACAACGCCGCGATATTCGAAAGGCGGTGGTCATGAAGTACCTGGCACTGCATTTGACAGAGAAGCTCTGTTTAACACACATATGATTATTACATTTTAATATTGTGAACTGGAAAGTGATATAGGTCAAAATTCAACATCCTCAAAAATTCCCTTATCCAATGTGTTTTATGCTATGTGGTTCATATCTGCATTGTTCTCTGGCGATAATCCACCCCTTCATCTGTCCTTTGAGCAACTGTGCTGATGATGGATGTAAAGCACATATATCAAAATCACACATATAAATGCAAACAACGTGAGTGACAAAACACACTTTATTCATTGCTAGTTTCCTTTCTGCCAGAGCATTTTTAACTGATTTGGTTAGACAAAGCAAAAAGAACATGGAAAAACTTACGTTGAATTAAACATAGGTGCCAGAAGCTGGGGGTGGTGGAGGGCACAAAACGGAAGAACCATAACAGAAGCATATCTGTGACACAAGATGTGTATAGTGTAAATATGAATTACATTTGGAATGGATGCATACCTCTTAACTGTCTCGATTTTTGCCTCATATTTTTGGTGTGTTACTCATAAAATTGGTGGTTTTCTGGCAAATCACTGAGGGTTGAGGTCATTAAATGGTGACACTCATTTAAGTTTCAGACTTTAAATCCTTCAAAAAATGCATGCTAACATAAAATCTCTTACTCTAAGAAACTTTCTAATATTATAAGAGTAGTAGTTAAAATATGTCCCTATTTTTGGGCCTTTGTCCCCACATTATTTTAGGTTTTGCCCAGATTTCTTGTGCTAAGGGTTGGAGAGGTATGAATGGATGCACAGAATTTTCACAGAAAATTACAGTGAAGCTAATGTCGCACCTGTATGGTATCTAATCCAGTAGCCATATTTATTTATTATTTGTTTAGCACACCTAAAATCTCAATGGCTATGTCCTTGTCCATACCCAAACTAACCCCCATTTATCCTGTACCACTAATTAGCTGCCAGCTCTACTATTAGCTGTCAACAGGTTATCAGTATTTCATTACTATTTCATAACCTTTAACTAGCAGATGATTGCAGTACAATGTTTACTCTTTTCTCTATGTGAGAAATTAATACTACTAGGCAAATGTCTTGCACCTTATATTGCTATTATACTCTGACATATGTCATTACCTGTCAGAATGTGTCTTTGCTATAAATATGCTGTTTTTTTCCTCTGAAATGCTAGATTATACTCTTATATTATGTGAAATTTTGCTTGTCTGAATATATGGAGCCTTCCTTGTGATATTATACTCTGACATATAGGTCATTTCTCCTGTTGAACTGTGTCTTTACTATAATTATACTGTTCCTTTTTTCATCTGATATGAAAGATTGTACTCTTATATTATGTAAATCTCATATGTCTGAATATATGGAGCTTTTCTCCCTGGGCCTCCGCTGAAAATGGACATACACCCAGTCAGACTTTCCAGGTCAACAAATGTAAAATAAAATAAATAAAATAAAAGCATAAGAAATAAAACTACTGAACTACATGCCCATATTTCCCAAAACAAGCCTGATAGTTTCACTATAACTGAAAATCGGCTTAAACCCAGCATAAATCACTCTGAAATCATAGCCCCTTGATATTAATATCATCCATAATGACCATATAAAGAGGAATATTTCTCAGCAGTTATCACATTTTCCTTGCAAAAAAAAATACCAAAAACTCAGTTCAAAAGTGCTTTGTATTATTTTCCTGAAAATAAACAAATATGAATTACTGTCCTTTACATCACCTCTGTTGACAATAAGACTACACCTACATTGGATATCCATAACAATTTTACAAGAAAAACTACTACTAGGTGATGTCAATATCAGGTGGTTGGACATAGCCTCTAACCCCCTTTATCTAGCATGAAGACATTAAATTCCTTATTAGATTGGATCCTAGTATCAGATCCTAGCAAATTTACAACCACAGGTGCAGTATCAGACTCTCCCTGTGACCGTCTCCCAGTGTATATAAAAAGACATTTCACATATCAACTTAAACATCATGTTTATAAAAGAGCATGCAACCTGTCCAAGTTTAACCCAGAAATATTCATTAATACCCTATCATCTATTAACTGAAACATTCTAAATATCTTCCCTTAGAGGATGCTGTAAATTAATTCAATACAATTTTCCTAAATAGCCTTGCACTTCCTAGAAGGAAGAGACTAAAAGCAAATAATGTAGTTTGCCTATACAAAATGAGCAGACTGCTACTGCATGATACGGAAAAAGCAAGGAAAGAATGGCAAAAATATAAAACACAATATCTTGAAATCTTCAGAATACTCTGCAACTGTACTAAAATGCAAATAAATGAAGACAAAAAACCCTACTAACAACATTCAGAACAGTAGGAAACAACCCTAAAAAAATTGGTCTGTCATTAAAGAAATCTTACATCCTGGCCAAAAATTCATCCCTAACCCCTCTTTCAATAACTCACCACTCAAAACTGCAATACAATTCTTATTCCATAGATAGTATAGCATTCCTAACCAAAAAATTCCCCAACATCTAATCCCAACCCTGACCAACAACCACATATCACCACATCCACTTTTACCTTCAAACCTGTGTCCACATTCTATATAAAACTACTGTAAAACAAACTTAAACGGTGCTCTTCATCTGACAACTTTCCAAGTGAGTATTTAAAAATAGCAGCCAACGGCATTGGCTGTCCTGTCTCAGTCCTTATAAATAGGTCAATCCAAGAATCCTACATTCAATCTCTCTGGAAAAAGTCACACATTATCGCTCTGCACAAAGCAGGAAATTCAACAGACATTAATAACTTAAGATCCATAGCAATCTTATCTCCCCTTGCCAAAATACTAGAAAAATATATTCAAAAACTATTGCTAGACTATCTCCTCCAGGTAGAACTCCTATACCCTACACAACATGGCTTCTGTCCTTCCCATAGTACTGCTCTTCTAACCTATATAGATACTGTCATTAAAGATAGAGATAACCACAAACTAGTCTCTTCCTTATTTCTAAATTTGTCTAAAACCTTTGACACAGTTTGTCACAGCAAACTTATATTTCAAATGTCCTTACTAGGTCTCTCTCAGTCCACCTTTCTGTGAATCAAAAGCTTCCTGTCCAATAGGAATCAGTCAGTAAAATGGCACTCCATGCTCTCTCTTTACCACCCAGTCATCAGTAGTGTACCACAAGGCTCTATCCTTGGTCCTCTCCTCTTTAACATTTTCACCAACTCTATCTATACTTCCACACAGCAGGCCACCGTAGTACACTACACAGATGAGTCCACTCTCATTTGCACATCTGACAACATGGTCCACCTCCAAAAAATTACTTAGGAAGCTTTAACAGCCACTGAAATATGGCTTCATACCTCACAACTTGTGCTCACTCCAAAAAAGACCAAACTACTTTTTTCCACAAAATCCCTCTCTGATGAAAAAACAAAATTTAAAGTCCTCTCTCGATAATACAAACAATGAAGTTATTTCTCACAGCAAGCTATCAGGAGTGATAGCAGATGATAATCTTACATTTGACCTGTATATACACATTTGCATAAGAAAAACTCATAAAAAACTAGGGATGCTTTAGAGGCAAAAACTTTCTCAGTGACACAGCTTGAACTACACTTGGCATTACTTGTCTCCTCCCCGCTCTTCTTTATGGTGCTCCCAACCTTACTAACATCCAGGCTTCACAAAAATTAAAACTTCAACAATACTCTAACAAAGTTTCTAAATTTGCAGCACATACCCCTTTCACAATCCACCACTATATAGCACTGAAAAGCCGTAATTGGTTAGAACTGCCACATCAACTAACATATACACAACTTCTTACCACCTATAACATTATCCAGCATCCATCTGCCTGTCCAGCACTAAAACCATTCTACCCAACTGTGTTCCCAGTTGGTCATTGCAATCCAGTGACCAAAGACTCTTGTCTGTCTACAAACCTAACAAATCTGCTTGGCATTGCCTGTACTCTTACAAGGTTGCTAAGGCCTGGAACTCATTACCTGTATCGATCAGGCCTATACCCTCACTCTAATATTTCATAATCACTCTGAAAGACTTCCTAGCTAAAATCTGTCTCTGTTCTTGCTCAAAGTCAGGATAAACTGCATCTCTAAATGTGAACAAGTACCTTTTCATTCCTTCTACCTATTTACTCTCCCTACTTCACTTACTTCCTTACAGCTAATTCTCTTCCCTGACTTTCTCACTAAATATACCATGACCCTGTTTTTCTTCACTTCATATTGCAGTTCCTGTTTGTATTAAACTAACTTACCTTTAATTTCTCGACAAATGTCTAAAATGTCTCTAAATATGAAATGATTGTCATATACCTTCTATCGATTTAAATTGCAGATGTTTCTGTTTTATTTTTGAAGATTGTAAAATTATTGTTCTTAAAATGTTTTGTAATAAATTGGATTTTTTCTCACTGGGGCTTTGCTGAAAATGGACTTCTACCCAGTCAGACTTTCCTGGTAATCAAATGTCAATAAATAAATAATAAATAAGATATTGTGGGATACTGCAGTACCCATGAGTACTGTGAAAAGTAGGTGGGGGGCCAATAGAACTCCTTAATAGCTCCTGCACAAACTTTCTTACAAAATCACAGTGGCATAAAAAAAGTTTTATTATGAGGATAAATGTGCAGTACTAAAAGGATAAGACATTTCACCTGTCTGCTTTGCATGGGTAATACAGCTGTTCTTTCACATCTTTCATAATTGCCACTCTCCATTTACTTATCATCCCTTTACATCTACCCAGACTCTTCAGGCTCCCTACTGAACAGCCATACTTGGCCACCAAATCAAGTGGGTCATTTCAGAATCCCATCCTTAGTATGTAATAAAGCTATATTGTGTGTATTGTTAATCTGCTTATCTCTGTCAAGTTTTTCATAGCCTGTCTTTATTCCAGTCATTTTCCTAATAAAACAACAAGTAAGTCATACTACCTTCTTTTTGTTTTGCAGAACTCTTGTTACACTAACAGTTTGTGCTGTGCTAACCTGAATATGTCCACTGCAGCCTTATTTTAAGTAACACTGCACTAAATATAGTGTTCTAAATGAAGATAACCTCGTTTGTTATTCAGAAGTGATTTTGTGCCATGGAAATATTGTGAGAATTCGGTGGTTAAGAGAGTTCTTGTTTTTTAACAGACTAGTTCCACAATTGAATGAGTAAGTCCCACACGTGTTGGTCACTCATATAAATCACTGTCTACACAGCATGAGATGTTCTGGCCAGGAAAAGGGAGTGGTCACACTGTAAAGTCCATGTAAGATTGTAGTAGGAACCTGTTTACAGCTGTTGTCACTGAGACTGGCCCATGATATCAGGAAAGACAAACTATGCATCAGTATTAGCTATTAATATTGCCACATTAATAGCCTGAAAACCTTGTTTGTTCTAGAAAATACAGACTGAAAGTAAACTTCTGCAATCAAACTTCCTTAAAAGCATAGCCGCCTAAACAATGGACCACTCTTTTGTGTACTTTATGGATATTTCTTAATCAGAATAATTTATTTTATTTTACAATTCATAGGTTCATAGGCTGATACTAGGCTATATGCCCTAGGGCATTTATCAGCCTAGCTAGAGTGTGTTTGGCTTTCGCCACCCTTTAAAATGAGTTTAACTGTGCCCTTTTTAGGTTAGTTTACTGTGCCTCTGTCTAGTAGTGACACAGAAGTGATCCCCGGGGTAAACCTACGATCTCCCATCCACTCGTCAAGATTCCTCTTGAAGAGATTCAGTGAAGGGCTCTGCCTGATATGGACTGGGATTCTATTCCAGAGTGCTGGGAGCCTCTGGGTTACAAATCTGTCTCTCCAGCATGTCCTATTAATTTCTATGTTGAGGTTCAAGTCCCTTGAGCGTGTAGTTCTAGTGGATTTGGATTTTTTGAGGTGGAGCATGTCCATTAATTCTGGGTTGGACATGGCTTTATACGTCAGGCACAGATCGCCTCTAAGTAGGCTGTATGCAACTGAGTAGAGTTGAAGTTTACCAAAAAGAAAACAAACTGCTAAAAACACAAAAGCGAAGAACCAAAAGCAAACACCAGGAGTACACGAACAAATTTAATAAGCGCTTTTGGAAAGACTCGTATCTTTCTTTCTTCAGACAAACTACTACATACCACAACAAGTGTATATAAAAACTTTTTTAGAAAATCAATCAATTAATTAAATTGATTGCAATCAAGATTTTAAAGCAACAATGCACTTTTAACATGCCCTCATTCATAAAAAATAGCATACAACAAAAACCATGCATTAACAAACCTAAAACCTTAAAAATCAATTATTCTAAATACTGGTAAAAGGGCTATTGATCTTAACCTATAATAAACTTGTTAAACTTCAAATAATAAAAAATGTGAAAAATGTGAAAGATAATAGAATGTTGTAATAAAACAGCTAAAGGAATACAAAATTATGTTCGCAGAGCCAAATGTTTAAGCACACAGGCAATAGATACATACTCATTGAGTCCAGAGGACAAGTATGCAGCAGTTCTAATCTGCAAAATAATTCCTCTTTTTCTAGAAGCACTTGCCAAGGACCTGCTCTAAGGTCATCTTTAATGTGTTTTAAGACCATAAACTTAAAGCTATGGACCTCATGCACTGAAATGTGGTGTGCTAAAGCGTTAGTGAGATCTTTCTTGGAAATGGCGTAATTGTGTTCATAAATGCACTGCTTTAACTTACGCTCTGTTTTACCAATGTAGAAAGCAGCGCATTTCACACAAAATTTTGCGATGTAAACAACTGATTTAGTGTTACAATTGTAATTCCCCATGATGTTAAAGTTTCTTTAACCGAGCAGCATAGGTCATCTGTTTGAGTCCCTTGATCCTCTTGGTGAGGTACTTTTGGGGTCTTTCCAGTTGCTGCAGGTGTCGGGTAAGGTACATCCCAAATGGGGCATTGTATTCAATTTTGGGCCGGATGAGTGATGAGTAAAGGGGCACAATGACCTCCCTTGATCTAGATGTGAATCCTTTCATGATAAGGTGGGTGATATAGAGGGTCTTTCTAACCACTTTGGCAACGTGGTTGTCAAAGGAGAGATTACTATCAACTTGGGTCCCCAGGTCTCTAATTACTTCCTCCGTACCTAATGGATTACCACCTATGTGGTAATTTATGGGCACTTTGTTTTTCCCAAAGGGGATGACTATACACTTCTTGGCATTTAGCTTTAGGCCATGGCTTTGGCACCAGTTATCCGTCTCTGTGAGACCCTTTTGGAGGATGCTTGTGTCAGCTGGAGAGTCGATTATGGCCCCCAGTTTGCAGTCATCTACGAACTTGGTCAGCCATAATCCTCCCGTGTTGGCCTGTACCTCAGAAAAATATATACCGAACAAGAGCGGTCCCAGGACTGAGCCCTGTGGGATGCCACTTGTAACCGGTTTAGAGTCTGACATGGCTCCTGCAATTTTGACCATGTGGGTTCTATCCTTGAGCCAGTTTGCAACCCATCTTATGACATAGGGGTTGATATTTAAGCTGGAGAGCTTATTTATGATGCCTGAGTGGGGTATGGTGTCGAAGGCTTTTGCGAGGTCCAGGTAGGCTGTGTGGACTACCTTCCCTTCATCTATGGCCTTGGTGACTGTTTCAAAGAAGTCAACCAGGTTCAAGAGGCAGGATCTGCCCTTAACAAAGCTGAATTGGGTAGGATCTAGTGTCTATAGGTCCCCAATGTCTTTGTTTATGAGTTCCATGATGATCCGCTCCATAGCTTTGCAGACCAGGCTAGTCAGGCTTATGGGGCGATAGTTTCCAGGGTCCATTGAGGCACCACCTTTGTGGAGTGGGACCACTGTTGCTGTACACCATTCCTTGGGTACATATCCTGTAGTAAGGCTGAGACTGAACAGTAACTTTATATGAGGTTCTAGCTCTTCTTGGAGCTCGTGTAGGATGCAGCCCGGGACACCGTCCGGTCCCATTGATGCTGTATTTTTTGCTTTGGAGAGGGCAGCTCTCACCTGAGCATCTGAGATGCCAGGGAGACAACTCTCTGCTGGGATAGATATTTGCTCTTTTGGGGGGAGGGGAGAAGTTTGCACTGAACCTGTCCGCCAGGATGTTGGCAATGTCTGTGGGATCAGTGTATTTTTTTGTCATTTTGGACTAACTCCAAACATATCTGGGAGTTGCCACCCAAGTTCCTAACATAACTAAAGAAGGCCTTGTGATTATCTTTAGTGTCCTGTGCAATTTTTCTCTCAAAGCTGGCCTTGGATGATTTTATGAGGGACCATAGTTTTTTGCTAGTACTGATCAGTGATGCCTTCCTTTTTAGGGATTTTGCTCTATCCTGTAGTAGCTTCCTCCTTTTGTTGTATAGCTTACTTATGGCTGGGGTCTACCAGACAGGACACCTGCCTTTGGAGGATTGGGTCTTGGTTTTATTTGGGATTGCATGATCCATGCATTCCTGAAGGTGTCCATAGAATGCATTTATAAAGGATTCTGCAGTTTGGGCCATAGTTTCCACTGGCCCGGGGGCTTTGAATGATTTCACCTCAGTTTTGAGAAGTGTGAAATTAGCTTTTGAGAAGTTTTTCACTGTGGTTTTCTGGGCTGGTGGTGGAGTCAGGATGTGGATGTCCAGAGAGATTAATTTATGGTCCGATCTTACCAATGAGGGGTATACCTCTGGTGTGGAGCATAGAGTCCCCATGTTTGTGATGATCAGGTCCAGTATGTTTTCCCCTCTTGTGGGAGTGGTGACAAGTTGTTCCATAGCATTCGAGTTTATAAATTCTAGGAACCTTTGGGCTAGGGTGTTGGGGCTTGAGTAGTGCTCCCAGTCTATGTTTGGGTAGTTGAAGTCACCCAATATAAAGGTGTTTGGAGAGACCTTCATATTCTCCAGTGTTCTCAGGAAAGCTGAGTGAGGTTCCAGAGTTTGGGATGGTGGTCTGTAGCAGGCTACAAACTGAAAGGCAGTTTTGCCCACTGTTAGTTGCACATGGATGGTCTCCGATGCTTCGTGCAGTGCCACTAACCTGGAGGTGTGGGTATCCTTGATGAATATGGATACTCCCCCTCCCTTTGTGGTTTGATCTGAGTTTTGGGGCTGAAAAGCATGGTATGAGGTATAACCTGGTAGTGCTGGGGTGCTCTCGGGAGCCTTGAACCAGGTCTCTGTTACTGCACAGACATCAATATTTTCCATACTGAGGAGAGCTTCGAGTGTCTGCATTTTGAGGTTTAGACTTCTGGCATTGAGTAGCATTACCCTTAGTTTATTTTTCCTTGTGTTATCTATGGAGGTGGGTTTGTCTTTTGAGCCTTGCCTAAAAAAGGCACTATGGGGGTGGCAAGAGCCTTTGCCAGTATCCGAAAGCCCAGAGGTGACAGGTGCAAGCCGTCCCTAGCGAAGCAATGTGGCTTGTCGAGCATGTCATCCCACGTTGACAGACACCGGATCCCCTTTGAATGACAGCAGAACTTTAGCTAATTGTTAAAATGTATCATTTTTCTTTATACTGTGGCATCATTCTTGGTGAGGGTAAGATGCTACTCAAGGTCAGGGTCATACCTGCCTGGGCTACATGATCCGAGAGCTCCTCTATGTCTCTTTTCATGTAGTCCAGGGAGGTACATCTCAGGTCATTCACACCAGCATGGACAATGACTGAGTCATATTTGTACTTGCTTTGGAGTGACCTGAGTGCATGTGTTATGTGGTGGATCCTGGTGCCTGACAGGCAGCTCACCGTGGCCTTCTCCTTGTTCAGCCTGGTGAGTGGGACATCAGTGTGTCTGACAATAGAGACACCTATTACAAGTGTATCAGGTGTGTTGTTTAGCCTTAAGGGCCGTGACTGTTTGGCACACTGACTTTGTGAAGTATGTGTTACACGTTTTGTTTTGGAGTAGCGGTTGCTTGGATGTCTGCCTTGGAGGTTTCTGCTGCTTAGGCAGATCTGTATTTAGAGCCTCCGAGTATGTTTTAGTGTGTTTATGTGTTTGGTTTGCTGATGTGGTAGGTCTATGTGCGACTGGATTTGTGGTGTGTGTGGTTACCTTCTCCTCCTGACTGGCTGCACCAGTACTGCATTGAGAGAGCTAAGCCTCCATTTTGGCTATATGATTGCATCTCTCACATATATTAGTACTTGTTGGGAGGAGGAGAGGGTTGTCTGTGTACATGAGGCAGTTGTAACATTGCCTCAGGATTCCCAGATTCACCAGCTGGACTGAAGAGGAAACCAGCAACTGACCTTTGGACATGCCGGATTAGTATAAGTAACTCCTTTCTAACTGACCAAAAAGGACCAATAGGGGACGAGGACTCCAAGGGAGTACACGAGGAAGTAGTGCTTTTAGTTTATTAGTGCTAACTTATATAATTGCTTATATGAGCAAGTGCTGAGTTTTAGGTTGAAAGTAGTGTCCTTACTTTGAGAGATAGAGCAGATCTAAGGGAAAAAGTGAAGAGTAGACTTTGTGGAGCCGAGAATGGTTTAAGCCCGATTAAGCGGCGCTGCCTATCATGCAAAACCACGCTAAGTGGGTTTTTATACAGGGGACTTGAAAGAGCTAGAAATTAGCCCAAAATGGCCAATAAACTACAAGATTCTTGTGCTGAGATCACTCCTCCAGGGACAGATAGGCTGCTCAAAGCTCCCCACTCTCACTGGTGAACAAAGAAGCTTCCTTCTATCCAAGTAAGGAAATGGGCAACACAGGAACTATTCTAAAGTCCAGAATACAGCAATGCCTGTATTAGGGACTATTCTAGGTCAGGAAAGGTGGGAAACAAGGATATTTTTTGTTTTTTTTTTCTTTTTACAAGACAAACAGCAGAAAATGCACAGTAAATACTTAACACAGGCTAGCGCACTTGAGTGAGCAGCCTCAACAGTTAAATTCAAACAAAAGACAAACTTTAAAAGTGCAGGTATGAAATTTGCAAAAACAAGCTTAAAACAGGCAAAAGAGCAGATTAAACTCGCTTTTCGGTGAGAATAGACGGTCGCACAGGTAATAGCAGTAAAATATACTTAAATCTGGTAGCAGTCACTCTTTTTCATCTCTCTGCTGCTAGCACCACTCTGCAGGACCACGAGGAGCTGTTGCTGAGTTGGAACAAGCGAAAAACCGCGCCAAAGCGGGTTTTTATACAGGGGACTTGAAAGAGCTAGAAATTAGCCCAAAACGGCCAATAAACTACAAGATTCTTGTGCTGAGATCACTCCTCCAGGGACAGATAGGCTGCTCAAAGCTCCCCACTCCCACTGGTGAACAAAGAAGCTTCCTTCTATCCAAGTAAGGAAATGGGCAACACAGGAACTATTCTAAAGTCCAGAATACAGCAATGCCTGTATTAGGGACTATTCTTGATCAGGAAAGGTGGGAAACAGGCAAAAGAGCAGATTAAACTCACTTTTCGGCAAGAATAGATGGTCGCACAAGTAATAGCAGTAAATGGATAGGCGGATTGGTCCGATGATAATTTTTAGACAGTAAATGATAATATTTTCCATTGAACATTTCAATTGATTGACAATAATACACATTATATACAGTGCAGCAGAATCTAAATAATTTAAAAATAAACAAAAGTCATTTTTTTTACATATTTATTGAATTATTACTTAAGACATAGGCAAACATACATACATTTATATAAAAGAAAACAAATTATGTTATCATATTTATAGTTGGAAACATTTATGTCACATTCATTTTTTATACAATTATCAATCCAACATTACATAAATTGCTGAATTCCTGCTTTCCCTTAAACCTCACTCCTCCTTCAAAACATTATTCTGCATGCATTGGTCCCACAATTTCCATTTTTTCTATGTAGTTTGCTCCTACCCTTTTCTAAAGATCGTGCTTCAGTTCGTTTATCTCTTATACATTTTAGTACTTCAAATACAGTTGGTTTAGACTTTGATTTCAATTAGATCCTGTATTCCAGCTCAAAAAAAAAAATTTCTTAGTTCAACCCATTTGCTTCCCAATATTTCTGATGGAGTACTCTGTATGGAATTTTTTAAATCTGCAAGCTCATTGCATTCCCAAAAGATATGTTCCCAATTATCTCTTTCTTCCCCCCATACCTCCAACATTTACCATCTTCCGGAGGATCCTTTGGAGTCTGCTTGGGGTAAAATATCTATGCAAACATATGTAAGCAAAAATGCAAGTTGTTCTAAACTTTGTTGCATATTTGGAGTCATACATATGTCTTCCCATTGTTTTCTTGTGAATTGCTTTTCCAGTCTCTCTTCCCAATCTTTTCTACCTCCTCTGATTGATTCCTGTAGTTATTGTGCAATATTTTATATGCCCTACCAGTTGCCTGTTTTTTTAACAGCAGCTTCTGTTCTACATTCAGCTAAAAACTCTACCAAAACAGGTCTTTCACTTAGGATTCTCTGATCCCTTTCTTCTTGCCTGTACTCTAATATCGATCCTCAAGAGGAAAGGCATCTCTAGCCTGTAGTCCAAATGTCTACTTAACCTCTTCCCATTCTATTACCTTTCCCTCTCTGGTAATTTCCTCCCAATACCTTGGATCCTGTGCTAGGTTTCTCCAGTAAATTCCAACCCCCTCTTGCTTATTCTCTGTAACCCTAATTGTATTGTCAGAGCTTCCTTTCTTCAATCTTGTGTTGGCTTAGTTCTTAGAATACTTTCTGGTACTTTATGAATATAATATTCTGTAGACTGCTGTCATTCTCTTAAGGATCTGCATCCAAAATCCCACTCTTTCCTTATTTTTTTGAATTTTCACTGCTTCATCATCATCATCCCTTTCCACTTTGAATTATATCTCTCTGCTTGTACTATGTATTATGAGCCTTCACTGTGTAGTTCTAAAATACCCCTTCAAATCAGGTAATCCTAAACAACCTTGTTCTATTGGAAGGATCAACCTATCCCACTTGACCTTTGTCCTGTTCCCCTCCTAGATAAAATCCTTCATTTCTTTATTACTTACTGTCCACAGCTTCTCCTCTGGTTGATGAAAATATGCCTGGCCTATATATTGCTTGTATCTTGCTATCCACACACACATAAAAAAGAGCTTCCAGTTTTTCATTTTTTGTAATATCTGTTGTTTAGCCTATTCCCACACATTAACTGCCACAACAAAATCCTTTTAACCCATACTCCTAAATAATTCATTTTATCATGTCCCCATAAATATCGGTATTGCTGAACCAATTCATGTGTGGACATATAATTTACAACTCTAGCCTTTGTTTTAGCTTCATTAATTTAATTTTGTGTTTTGTCTCCATTAAAACTGTCTCAGAATGTTCCACAACAATGAAATGTCCTTTTCTGGTTTTATAAGTGCAAAATCCTATCATCTGCAAATAAAGGCAACTTTTCTTGATTACCATACCAATTATATCCTTGAATTTCTGACCCCTTTATTTTCTTTGCCAATGGCTCTAAATATGATGCAAATAACAAAGGAGAAAGAGGACAGCCAAACCTGGTTCCTCTCTTCAGGCAACACTTATCTGAGAGGAACCCTCCCACTTTAATTTTTGCATTTGATCCCTCATATATCTGTCTAATTAATCTTATTAATTCAGGGAATACAGATGCTTCTATTGCCCTACTCATATAAAATTCCAGCTTACTTGGCTGAAAATTTTCTCTACATCAAGACCCACCATCAACAATATTTTCTTACATTCTGTTTCCCTCTGAATAATTACTATTCTATTAATGTTGTCATATGTTTGCATCTCATGCAGAATATCACATTGACCTATATCTACCATTTTTGAAACACTGTTGCTATTCTTTTAGTGATTATAGACATAGACACATTATAATCATGGTTTACAATTGAAACGGGCCTATATGATGCTGGGTCTTGTGGCTGTTTACCATCTTTAGGTATTACAGTCACCACAGCTTTCTTCCACAATATTGGTACTTCTCCTCCTTTTAAAATACTGTTGAAACCTTCCAGATTATGACTTTTCTGCAGATTGATTATACAACGTAATTTTTATCTCATCTCCTCTTGTCTTAACTGTTAATTGTTCAGCCTCATCTACCTCTAACCTTGGCATACTTAAGTCTTCCATAAATATTTCCATTTGTGCTTTTTCCTGATTTTTGTATTCATCTGCTTTTTATAAATGTTCATAAAATTACCAAAATATCTCTAATACCTCTACAAGATCTCTAGTTATTTTTCTTTTTATAGGCTTTCCAATTTTGACAACTATTTTCACTTAGAAACACAAAGGCGTACCCAAAACTAAGAAAATTAAAACATACCAAAAGAAATGGTTCCATGGACAATAAAGGCAAGCAGAAATTCTTGTCAAAAAGAAAACCAACAAGATTAGCTTACCACACTTTATTGAACGCTTTTGTCTAAAAGACTTCATCAGAATATAACAAACATCATAATCTTCATCAAATATATATACCAACATCAAAGACCCAAGTTCAATCAACCAATTAATTAAATAGTAAAACATTTAAAGGGCTACAAATATTATAAAAAAACAATACATATATAAAATATACTGTTAACAAGTATTTAAATAGCCATCCTTTTTAAGACCTAACTTTCTATATATTAAAAAACATTTAATATTTATTGTCCTATTCAACCCGGGTTTTTTATCGGCACCAAGTTTAACTTGCCATAATGTTTCTCTTAGTTCTAAGTAATTTTTAAAATCACCACCCCTCAAATCAACATTGCCTACTTCTAAAATGGTAAAAAGAAATTGTTTATACTTTTCACATTCAGAGGAGTGCTTAAACAAACCATTCCTAATGTCTTTTGTTTTTATACTGTATACATGTTCCCTTATGCATTCCCATAAAGTGTGTGTAGTCATACCTACATAAAATGCCGAACACTCACTACAAAAACTAATATACACTACTCCTTTAGTCATGCAATTAACATATCCTGCAACCTCAAAAGTTTGATTCATGTGCTCCACCATAACATAAGGTCCTTCATAAATGTACCTACAAAAATTACAGTGACCACATTTATGCATACCCCTTTTTTGTGAATATGGAATAGATTTTACAACAGTATGATCCTTTTCTAGTAATTTCTTAATAATAGAATTATTTCTATAAACAAAATTTGGTTTAATACCTACAACTTTCATCAAATCATTGTTACCTTCCAATATTTTCCAATTCTTCTGTATGATGTGCCTAATATCCCAGCTATCTACTGTCATATCCAAGGAACAAACTGTTACAAAATGTTTCCACTTATTCTTTGTATTAAAATATGTCTCTATGGAAACCCTTAATAAAGGTGGGTATAAACAATCACATTTAGTCAAAATATCATGACATAAACTATCCAAATATACCTTATCATATCCCCTATGGAGAACATCTCAGTAATTAAATCAAGCTCATCTAACAGCTCTGAGTATTTTGTTGTCATACTACATGCCCTGATGTATTGTCATTTGGGTATATTTTTCTTGGCGTAATATGGATGGTTGCTCTTATAATGTAAGTATCCATTCGTAAAAGTCTTTTTACAATAAATACGACTGTGCAACAATTTATCTTCATCATCCAGTCTAAGGGATACATCTAAAAAATCTATTTCATGCCCACAGCTCCCCAACACAAATTATAAAAAACAGACACATTATTAATTTCAATCAGAAATTAATTTATGGTTTCATAGGTAACTTCAATGATAAAAAACAAGTCATCTACAAATCTGGAATAAAAAATTAGATTGTATTTTTCCATCATACATGACAAAACATTAGTTTCCCACCATGTCATAACTGTGTTTGCATATGCCAGTGCTGCCGGTGACCCCATAGCAACACCCTTTTTTTGTTTAAAATACACCCCATTGATTAGAAAAAAGTTATTCAACACTAATTCAATGAGATTACAAATTAAAGTAACTGTACTTGAATTCATATCTGAAAGACCTGTCAAGAATTTCCTAACAGCTTCAACCCCTTGATTATGAGGAATACAAGTGAATAAAGGTATCACATCAATGGTAAACATAATGTACCTAGTTGTATCAAAATGGAACCCCTTAAAAATTCTCCTAATTTATTTAAAAAAATCCCAAGAATCTTTTAAATAGGACCTTACATTTTGTACCAGTGGATTTAATGTAGCATCAGCTACCAAAGCCATTCCCTCAGTTATAGAGTGTGGAGTGGATACTATCGGCCTAAAAGGAGGGTTTCCAGGTCCTTATGAACCTTGGGTAAACCCCCATCCTTAGGCTTTTCTACAAGACAAAACTCATAGGTTTCTAAATCCATTCTCCATTCATGAATGCATCATATAAAAAGGAATTAATACATTGATTACTATGAGTAATGTCATATAAAGGCACTTTTTCATATCCTTCGGTATTGCTGAATAATTTTAACATGTTTTTGTTGCATTGCTGTGAATTCATAATTACACTATTTCCACCCTTATCACTTTTCATAAACCTCAGAATTGATCTCTTACTAAGTTCACCAAGGGGTTGGCGCTCAACAGATGTTAAATTATCTGCCCACCTTCTTTTTTTATTATTTAAATAATCTGACACATCCTGCAAACAAGCTTCTTCAAACACCCCTATAGTATTATTTAAAACTGGGGTAACAGAAGATGGCTTTATATATACACCAGTAATTTTTTTAACATACTTCAATAAATATTGGAGATTCAAGTTACGTGTATATTTTTATATCAATAACAGTTTTTGTGTATTCTGCCTTCTTAGTAGCTACAAAGTTTAACCCATACATCAAAACATGCAACTCATTCTCACTTAAATTGACACTAGATAAATTTAAAACATTAAAGGTGTCCATTTGATACCTCATTACTCGTCCATTGAAGAGTTCGAGGTTGTCTGCCACTTATTTCTCATAAACCGGTTTCTTGTTGGTCTTGCGTCTGTGTTGCTATGGGGTCAACGGCAGCCCCGGCATATGCAAACACAGTTATGGCATGGTGGGAAACTAATGTTTTGTCATGTTTGATGGAAAAATACAATCTAATTTTTTATTCCATATTTGTAGATGACTTGTTTTTTTATCATTGAAGGTACCTATGAAACCGTAAATGAATTTCTGATTGAAATTATTAATGTGTCTGTTTTTTTTTAAATTGTGTTGGGGAGCTGTGGGCATGAAATAGATTTTTTAGATATATCCCTTAGATGGGATGATGAAGATAAATTGTTGCACAGTCGTATTTATCGTTAACAGAATTTTATGAATGGATACTTACATTATAAGAGCAACCATCCAAATTATACCAAGAAAAATATGGGTCTATATCATAACATCGAAGTGTCAAAACTTCGAATGTTATAACATCAAATCCAAAACCACCAAAGCTGAAAACCCCGAAGACTGAGAACAGTGATTTTTTTTCTCTGGGAAAAAAAATCGCTGTTCCAGTACAAAACGTGAAACACATGAACACTACAAACTTAAATATATCAACTCCGAGATTGCACAACAGTGGAGGAAATAGTGAAGCCACAGAAACGGACCACTGAATTCTTTCCCTGGGAAAGAATTTGATGTTCAGCGGCTTCGATATTGTCAGCCTTCAAACTTTCAAGTTCGAAGTTTTTCCGTTCAAAGTTTTGACACTTCGATGTTATGAAATAGACCCGAAAAATATACCTAAGGGACAATACATGTCGTATGACAACAAAATACTCAGAGCTGTTACATGAGCTTGATTTAATTACTGAGATGTTCTCCCATGGGGGATATGATAAGGTATATTTGGCTAGTTTATGTCATGATATTTTGACTAAACATGATTGTTTATACCCACCTTTATTAAGGGCTTCCATGGAGACAGATTTTAATACAAAGAATAAGTGGAAAAAATTTGGAACAATTTGTTCCTTGGATATGACAGTAGACAGCTGGGATATTAGGCACATCATACAGAAGAACTGGAAAATATTGGAAGGTAACAATGATTTGATGAAAGTTATAGGTGTTAAACCAAAATTTGTATATAGAAATAATTCTAGTATTAAGAAATTACTAGAAAAGGATCATACTGTTGTAAAATCTATTCCATAGTCACAAAAAAGGGGTATGCATAAATGAGGTAATTTTTGTAGGTACATTTATGAAGGACCTTATATTATGGTGGAGCACATAAATCAAACTTTTGAGGTTCCAGGATGTGTTAATTGCATGACTAAAGGAGTAGTTTATATTAGTTTTTGTAGTGGGTGTTCGGCATTTTAGGTAGGTATGACTACATGCACTTTACGGGAACGCATAATGGAACATGTATATAGTATAAAAACAAAAGACATTTGGAATGCTTTGTTTAAGCACTCCTCAGAATGTGAAAAGTATAAAACATTTCTTTTTACTATTTTAGAAGTAGGCAATGTTGATTTGAGGGGTGGTGATTTTAAAAATTACTTAGAACAAAGAGAAACATTATGGCAAGTTAAACTTGGTCTTTTAAAATATAGAAAGTTAGGTCTTAATAAGGATGGATATTTAAATACTTGTTAACAGTATATTTCATATATGTATTGTTTTTTATAATATTTGTAGCCCTTTAAATGTTTTACTACTTAATTGGTTGATTAAACTTGGGTCTTTGATGCTGATATATATATTTGATGAAGATTATGATGTTTGTTATATCCTGATGAAGTCTTTTAGATGAAAGTGTTCAATGATGTGTGGTATGCTAATCTTGTTGGTTTTCTTTGTGACAAGAATTTCTGCCTGCCTTTATTGACCATGGAACCATTGCTTTTGGTGTGTTTTAATCATTTTTACTTACTGACTGTTGCCTTAGCTGTTGTGCTAAGAGGTTTTGTGCTCTGGAGTTATTATAAAAAAAGCATTACTTAAGACAAAGATGGCCGCCATTCTATAAGCACTGCAGTACTTCAGCTCTCCAAAGACCAGAAACAAAAATCACCTCTGCGGATGTACATTTGGAGTTAATCAACTAATTGACAGCAATTAATAATCTACTAGAAGTCAGCGATCTTATCGAGGAAAAAAAAATGAAAAAAAATACTTGGTGACAACAGGATTGGAACTGATTGCTTGGTTGATTCTGAACAGAGCAACAAACAAAGGACTGAATTACCACATTACTGAAACTTTTACTTGGTAATCATCTCTATCTGCAGCATTTCAAAATGTCAAAAGAAGATAAAAATATGGACACTACAACTACTAAAAATAAACTGTCAGCATTACAGTCTCCAGAGAAGGAATCCATATTTAAGAGACAGAAAACATTCAGACAGCAAGAAACTGCAAAAACAGGGGCATCAGCGAAATCTGATCAACAGGTTACGATGGAAGAAATTAAGTCTGCATTGTTGCCTATACAAGATGCATTACAAGACCTAACATCCCAAACACAAACATTTAGTGAGACATGTAATCGGATTCTAACAAGAATGGAGAAAGCAGAAACCAGAATAGCAGCAAATGAAGACAATATAGCATTGCTCACTAAAAGATCTGAATCACAAGAGGCTGATATACAAATGATGCAAAACAAAATTCTGGACCTGGAAGCAAGATCAAGACGTAACAACATAATCATCAGAGGGATCCCAGAATCAATCCAATATAATGAGCTGAACACTTCTATCATACAAATATTTGAAACATTACTTAAGGACTCTGTGGATGTTCAGCAAATTGTCATAGAAAGAGCACATAGAGCTTACAGGAATTCCCAAGCTTCAAATACACCAAGACCTGTGTATGTCAAAATATTAAACTTCCAGGATGTGAATAAAATACTTCTAACCATAAAAAAATCTGGAGGATCTATAATGTGGCAAAGTTATAAAGTTTCTATAACACAGGATTTACCAGCACAAATAAGACAGTCTAAACAAATGCTGACTCCATTCTGTAAGTTTCTAATTGACAAAAACATTAGATTTCAAATGAAATATCCTAACAGTTTAATCTTTACTCTTGATGGCATTAAATACACTGTAAATAAAAAAAAGAAGCCAGACCTACCTTTTTGAAGCTGTTTAAGGCTCTGCCACCGTCTGAAAATTGAACAGTACATCCTGGCTTTTTCCTGCATTAGAGTGAATGGGAGACTGCATTTACGAGAATCCGAGGCTTCAAAATCCTTTGTGTGTTCTTCTTTCTTCAGCAGGCCTGGTAATTCTCCATTTTATCTTTTAATCTCATCTTCCTAGCTGAAACACGAAGATTCCACGATGTTTTATGGCTTCTACGAGTGCTCCTGACCCACGAGGAAGCAGGAAACAAGGTAAAGGAAGCAGGGGGACCGTTTTGAGTGTGGTACAGCTGAGAGGTCCGTTAAATTGGTTCCCCGTCGAAATTTGAAAATTGAACTGCCTGGACTGCTGCAACTGCTGGGAAGCAAGAAGAGCTGCTGTAAATCGAAACAAAGCTTTTTGGGACTTTTTTGGTGCTAAAATGACTGAGAAACGATCAATGAGGTAAAATGTGTCTTGTATGGACAAAAATGTATGGTTTGGCTGTTGCTGTATAAGAGTCTATGGCTTAGTGGTAAATCCAGGTAATGCAGTCTATTTTTGTGTTATTTTTTCTCTTTTTTTTTTTTTCTCTCCTTTGCAGGCTTGTTTTGTAACTTACTGTGTTTTATTTAGTGAGTAAATAAGTGAATAAATAAGTATCTTTTAACTGTGTTCAGTTTGGGGAAGGGGGAGAACAGAAAAAATGAAAAAAAAAAAATATATATATACATATAGTATAATTAGCAAACAGTAGTAGTAGTTGTGTAATATAGGTGATGTCTAACTGTAATGAACTATAAAAATTAAATGCAATATTGTAGGAATGTTTTGAAGATAAATAGCTGACCTAAATAATGGCTTGTTTTAAACAAATGTATAATAACTGTGTGCTTATTAGGTGAACTGTTAGTTAAAAGGTTTTGGAACAAGTAATTATAATGCTAACATATTATTGCTGTATTTAAAGTTTGTTAAAAGTGAATAATTTGACATGTCAGGTACAATTAGTTTACATGAATATTAGGGAAATGTTCAGAGCTGTAGTTACTTGAGTGCGGTGTTTAGTAGGGAATGTCTGGGTTAGACTTTGTAGACGTAGATATAGTTGGTGTAGGTTTTTTGCATGCTGTTTTATTGTTAGTTAATAGAATTAGTAGTTTAGCTACTTGGGGAATGTTATCCAATGTGAAAACCTATGTTCATCCTGGTCCGGAGGAATAGTGGATAGGCACTGGGTAGGGATGGGATGGCTGTTTTGCTTCCAAAAATTCACGTAATACCAACACTTCTCAAATTAAGGTGGAAAACAATAAATAGATACCATTATTCATGAATTCATAGTTTACAATGTGGATAATACATTCATGGGATGATAAAGGACTCCAAAACATGAAAAAAAAGCTGTTTCTGCATTTGTTTTTAAATCAAAAGCAGGTTTTATTCTATTACAAGAAACACATTTGACTAATGACCAGTGGGAAACAATGAAGGACAAGAAATGGATTAGGAAGGTTGTAAAGGTGGAAGGGACTACGAATAGTGCTGGGGTGGCAATTATAATCAAGAATCAGTTTCAAGGAGAAATTTTGGAGGACAAAATAGATAAAGAAGGCAGATGGTGTTTGGTGGTTCTCAAAACTGAAAGTTTCGATAAGCCGACAGTACTTTTATGTGTTTATGCCCCAAATGTGAACCAACATCATTATATAGCTTCAATTTACTCTATTCTACAGTCATATAACAACTGTTACATAGTGATGGGGGGGGATTGGAATGCTTACCAAGATTCTAAAACTGATAAGTTGGGAGCTTGACTGCTTTTAATAAGCAGGCAATGGTAGCGTTGAAAGAACTGAGTTTCAAACTATATGACCCTTTTAAACACAGACACATACAAGCAAAGGCAGAAAACTTTACTTTCTATTCTAGCTGCCATAAAATGTGGTCAAGAATTGATTTTTTTAATTCCAGAAGTGTTCATTTCACTTGACCCTAGGGTTTCTAATCAAGCTAGACAGCTCTCAGACCATTCTAAAATAACTTTAACTTTAAAGACCGATATTTTGAATACTAAAAATCATGGTGGATATAATTGGTCCTTAAACCCATACCTATTAACCAAAGAAGATATAGTACAGGAAGTTAAGGAGATACTTAAACAATTAGTATACAATATACCCCGTAATGAACATCCATTAGATATAGAATGGGCTACAACTAAAACTTTGTTAAGAGGATTATTTATTCAGAAAGCCACTTATTATAAAAACTCCAAAATAAAGAACAACTGGATCTGGAAACTAAAGTACAATTATTGGACCAGGAGCTGATGAGTAACTACACTGAGCAAACAGAAACTGAGTTGTTAAGATGTCAGAAAGAGCTGTTTCTTATGCATAACAGAAAATTGACACTGTACGAACAAAGAAGTTTAGTTAAATATGCAAATCACATTCAAACTCCCTCGAAAGCATTAGCCCGTATTATTAATCAGATGAAATCAACACGATTAATTACCGAAATAAATCATAATAATACGTTATATACTGATAAGTCAGATGTCATGAAGATTTTTGAATCAATTTTTAATCAGATATATGGTGAGCAACAAACTCATGGGCATGATGAAGAGAGAAAAGAGTTCTTACAGAAAATTAATTTTCCCAAGATTGACGAGGATTCTCAGGAGAATTCGCTGCATTGATTACAGTTGATGAAGTTCTAGAGGCAATTAAGAAACTAAAGCCACATAAAGCCCCAGGACCAGATGGTATGGCCTCTGAATTTTATAAATCTTTTAGTGGGATTCTGAGCACCGTACTTTCACAGACCTTTAATTATATCATTTGAATGGCAGCAATGATCTTCATTTTAATGCCTCAAGAACAATTCTGTTATTGAAAGAGAATAGTGATCCCAAAAATCCAGACAATTATAGGCCCATATCATTGTTGAATATTGATATGAAAATCATGACATCTATTCTAGCTAGTAGATTAAAAAAAATAATAAACTTGATAATATCAGAAGAACAGGCGGGTTTATAGATGGGAGACAGACTACAGACAATACATTAACTCTTCATACTTTAATATCTTATGCAAAGTATAAAAATATGAACATATATGCTTTAATAATTGATGCTCAAAAGCATTCGATAGAGTTAATTTGGCTTATTTATTTGAAACATTATCATATTTCAATATACCTCAGCTTTTATTTCTATGTTAAGAAATTTATACAAGAATGCATACACTAGTTTATATATAAATCATGAATGTTCCAAAAGGATTCAAATTAAAAATGGAACTCGACAGGTGCCCATTGTCTCCCATACTGTTTAATCTGTATTTGGAACCTTTATTTCTTCATATGAAACAAAAAGTTTTTATAATTCTCCTGTACTTCTTGGGATAAAGGTTAGGATGGCTGCTTTTGCAGATGATTTAAATATATACAGTACCACACGGTGTCAGATACGGAAAAATACTAACAGCAATACAAACCTTTGAGAAAATTGCTAATTACAAACTAAATTTAAAAAAACAAAATATTCCCTCTAAAGACACCTACACCTTTTCAATGCTACCATTGATAGGACGAATAAGGACAGAAGAAAGAATAAAATATTTGGGGATTGACTTTTCAACTGAAAATAGAGAATTTTTATCAACAATATTAAGGCAACTGGAGACCGAATAACAATGGATTTGAAAAGATGGAGTAAGTTGAAGCTACCGATGATGGCAAGAGCAGCGATAATAAAATGAACGTTCTCCCAGAATGCTATATATTTTAGAGCAGCACAACTTAAAATCAAAATCCTTTTTCAAGCAATTTCAGATAGGACTGTGGAAATTTCTGTGGGAACCCAGAAAACGAGAATATCCTATGAAAAACTGATGGCTCCTAAAACGAGGGTGGATTTACCAGATTTTGAGATGTATTATACAGTGATTCAGGCCAATAGGATTTTAAGGGTGTCTTACTTGGATAGTGAAAATAGAAAATGGATACCCAAATGGGTACTGCTAAATTATAAACATATAAAAGGGAAGAGAATTAATGTTAAAGCTGTACCATTTTGAAGATAAAAACACTGAGTAAATATGAGTTAATGGAACACATCAAGGTATGGGCAGTGGCGACTCAAACTCTGTTTGCCTCCTTGAACCTTTTAAAATATATGATGATGTTTCAACGGTTTGATGGAAATCCTAATATAACTATTGGTAATCAACTGATAGACTTAAAGAAATATCCATTTATTAAGGAATTAACTGTAAGGGATTTATACCCCTTCCTAGGAGTAGCGGTACATGATATCTTAAAAGAGATGAATCTTCCCATCTCTTATTTAATTATAATGAGGCAGTTAAAAGATTTGGCCATAAATTATTTTACCAGTTCTGAAATAAAAAGAGGAACTAGTTATTTCAGGTCATCTGTGGGAAGCATTGCAACAAGATAGAAAATATATATCCTCAGCGTATAAAATGGCAAAAGAGAAAATATAATAATCATATTCTGTTATCCAAATACCGGAGAGAGAAATTGCCATCCCTAGGCGACAGTAAAATAGTAGAGGCGTTTAACTTAACATTAAAATCACTTCAAAAACTGGTCTTTACTCAATTGATGATATTTAACAATGCATATTATACCCATCTTACACTTCATAAATTTGATTCAAAAAAGTCACCTAAATGTCCACAGTGTGTAGATCAGACAGCAGACCTGTTACACATGTTCTGGAGTTGCAAGTGCATTTATAAATTATGGAATTCTTTAAAGTTACAACTACAAAAAATGGGTTACCAAAACTCAACACTCTCCTGGGAATTTCTGATTTTACATATTCCACTGGAGAATTTGGACAAAACAAAAAAGATTGTAATTATGAATATTAGTTTACTAATGAAATTATATATAGCCACAAATTGGTTGAACCCAGCACAGGTGTCGTGGCAAAATTTCAGGCTGTTAGCGATTAAGCATATATTAGCGCACAAATTGTTAATTAGAAATAATAAGAAAAGTATAAACAGCATAAAAATTTGGGAACAAATCTTTAATATTATTTTGGCGTAGTGGTTCCTATCCACTTTCCGTCAGGACATTCTGTATGTGTACCAACACATTCTTGGATTAGATAGAAAATGTAGAAATAATACAAATTATTGGCTTGAGTTGGTTTATAATTGTCTATTGTAGATGCTTTCATGTTTAATTTTTTGTGATTTTAATTTCCTGTACTTGGTTAAAATGATATTTATTCTTAATGTATTATAGGGAAATTCAAAATGGAACTAAAACATTGGAAGCAATATTGTACATAATGTAAATAGTGTGTGAAATGTATAATGGTTTGGCAAAACAATAAAAATGATTATTGAAAAAAAATAAAAAAAGCATTACTTAATGGCAATCTTTCTAAACTCATGCATATTATCCTGATACTCTCTTATTTTCTTTTTAGCACTCTGCAGTTCCACCTGTTGCTGTTCTGTGAGATTCCCCTTTTTCTGGAATACTTTAACCTTTGTTAGTCCTCTAAATAATTATTGTTACTTCTTAACCATATCTATCCACGGTGGTGCAGCGGTATCATTGTTGCCTCACAGCAAGAGGTTCTCCCGTTTGATTCTCGGCTGGAGTGTGGGGAGTGCCTTCTGTGTGGAGTCTGCATGTCCTCCCCACAGTTGGGTGGGCGTTCGATAGACATGCGTAAATGGGCATGCCTTTGTTGAAGGTTGAACGTCAAGCTGGCACCTCAGCGTTCATGAAAATCTACTGCCAATCATTAGCAGACCGGAGTTCCACTGTGGCGACCCCTAACCAGGAAAATCCGAAAGACAACAACAACTTCTTAACCATATATCTTTAGCTTTTATTTTTTACCCTATTTTTAAACTCCACTTTTATTGTATCCCAGTCACTATCTATAACTTCTGAAGAAATTTGTCTTCTCCATTAACTCTTGAATAAAATCCACTACACATTCATTAAATTACTCTATTTTTAACAGGTAGGTGGGGAAGTGCCAGTGTCTCATTTTTACTTCATTACCCTGCATTTTATTTTAATTGCTATTGGTGCATGATCTGAAATAGTTATTTGATGCATGTCAAAGCTTTCAAATAAATGGAAATGCTCATGTGAAATGTAATTTCGATCTAATTTAGTCCAGTTATTGTACCTTGGGGAATAATATGTAAATTCACTCTGAGTCCCTAATACTGAATTCATATCTTCCATACCAAATATTTTCAAACATTTTCAGAAATCAACCTTCTTTTGTTATATTTTTCCTTCTAGTTCCCCCAGATACATTCTCACTGTTACAAATCAAGTTCCAGTCCCCACTTATAAGTAATATTCCTGGCTGAAAGCTGATTATTTCTTCCAAAAATTTCTTAAACTCAATAATAACAGTTTTAGCTGGAATATAAATACATGCCACTGTAATCCTCCTCCCTTGGTAGTAATCCCTCACTACCATAACTACCATAAATCTACCATTTATATATTTTCTTCCTCTTCTATGACAATTGGAGCTCCTTTTGCAATTAATATAAGTACTCCCCTTTTCATTTGTCTCTGATATTCGGCTGAATATCCATCCTGAAATCTTTTCTTTTTCAAATTTACATGTTCACTTCTTTCCAAATGTGTCTCCTGCAGCATTGCTATTTGCCCTCTGCATTCAATATTCTTACCTTTTTGTCTATACCTCTGTGGCTATTCACATTTCATAATAATATGTTTAGTGTAGCCATTGTGATAAGATGTTTTTATTCCCCCATTTAATATATGACACCTTTTTTAAATGTCTATTTCCAGCGTTTGTGTAACATTTGGCAAGTTGATCCTTTATACAGTGTTTTCAAGGTTAATTAACCTAAAATTAAAGTTATCCATGCTAAGACACATGTTACAGCCTATGCTCCAACTTACACTAATTGCTGTCTGTTCTTGTCTTATCTTTCTTCCACTGCCAGATGTGAAAAAACAACTTTTATGCTTTCAGAAAACATTAATGTTTAGCCTTAAAAAAGTGCACTGGCAATCTTTAAATAAAAATAAATTGAGGGCATGGCTAGGATGCTGACTGGCTAGCAGCAAATTTTTCTTGCTCTGCTATTCTATTTTATTTTTGATAGGAAATTATATTTCTAAATTATCCTATTATTTTTTTAACTAAATACTATTTTGAATTGCCTGGAATGATAATATCAACATTTTTTTATATATCATTATTTTCCTGTCAAATCTAGAAAATCTATGCACTTACAATACAGAATGAGTCACACAAAACTAAGCTCTCAAGATTCATCTTTGAAAAAGGATTTTCAGTCTGTCCTAACCAACATTCAAGAATGCTCCTTGAAAATGGAAAAAATAGTTAACACATTAGATAACTTTAAAGAAAAATGTTCAAAACAAATAGAACAAATACAGGAGTCTTTAAACCAGCAGAAAATGCAAATATCAGGGATAGAAGATACCTTAAATGACATAGAAGGGACATTATATGAAGAAGAAAACACAACTGAATTCTTACTGAAACAAAATACTCTACTTTTGAACAAAATACATGACCTGGAAAACAGGTCTTGAAGAAACAACATTTGTATCTTTGGTTTGCTTGAGAAAATATAAGGGGGAGGTGTGATGAACTGTTTAACATCCTGGCTCCCTAAAGTACTTGATTTACCTGAAACTATGTCATATGACATTGAGAGAGCTCATAGGTCTTTGGTTGTTACCTCCTCTAAAAATAACCCACCACCAAGATCTACTATGGTGAGATTCAGGACAAAGAACTAATCCTAAAAACAGCCTGGACAAAATATCCTATCAAGTTAGGAGATAAAATAATAAGATTTGACAATGACTGTTATTCTGCTGTGATGTCAAAGAGGAAGTGCTTTCTGCCTTTAATAAAAGAACTTAAGAAAAAAAAACAGATCAAAGTTCACTTGCTTTTTCCTGCTATACTTAAAACATTTCTTCCAGATGAAATCAAAACATTTGAGGAGATTGACAATGCTTTGACATTTTTTAAATAAAAAAATATAATGGATCAAATAGAAGGTATGGATTGGAACAATGGTTCCTTAAAAATAAAAGCTAAAAGAAATGGCTGGAAAATTAATGAAAGAAAGAAGAAGCTAAAAGAAAAATGACTCTATTTAAATTTTAGTATTAGTCAATTTAGTATACAGTTTTACTTGCTCAGTATTAACTTCATTTGCTTCTCTTTTAAAGTATTTATAATCAAAAATGAAACTTGGATGCATTCTTCACCAAGGTAGTTATTTTTTATTCTATGTTTCCTCTTTCTCTAAGTTAATTAAAATTAATAATTAACATATTTGTATATTAATTTATTGCACACATTCAAAAAGTATTGGGAAACAAACTATAATTATTTTATCATATTACCTTTAATAATTGTAATGCATTTATGTTAGTTCTGCATACAGGTTTCCTATATCTATATTCTTATAACATTCTTATTATTTAAATTTGTTTAGATAATGATACATAGACATATTAGTTTTTTTTCTATTGGTTTACTTTCCATAGTTTAATATATAAAGTTGCATATTACAGCTTTTCCAAAAATGCTCTTATATTAACTAATGTTGCTGCTTAGCTACAGTGTTACATATCCATTACCAATCTAAATTTTTAAGGGGGAAAATGCAGACTTGTCTAATGATGTTTTTCTCTTTATACATATAGCTCTGGTTTATCTGTTTGATACTTGAGTTGTAAATGCCTATACTTAAATTATCTTTATCTGGATCATTTATTACTTCCAATGGTGGTTGGGGATGAGGGTAACCTATAGTGCTTAATCTTAGATATATTTATAAGTATTTAATTATTTTCTGGCTTAATAATTAAAATAAAAATAAAAAAATAATAATATTGTAATAGGAATTCATTTGGTCTAATTAAAGAATACATATATGATATGCAACTGAAAATAATTTACAATACATGTTACAAAAAGGTGATGATATAAAAGGAGAACCTTTGTCTTCATCATTTAAATATAAATAAGTTGCATAAGTTTGAAAATCAACATGCTGAGTGTTAATATCTACTTTTTACTTGTTGTTTTGTTTTATATTATTCAAGTTTGCCTAATTTTGACACACAGGTCACTTGCCTCAGGTATTACATATTTAAAATATTTTAAAGGTTTGTTGACTTTTGGTGTATGTGATGTTTTTGTAAATAACGTATTTTTTTCTTAAATAGCAGAGGGGTATTGGATTTACTCATGCTGGTGGGTGGGATAGTGTGGATAGTTTCACTATTCAAATTAGGAGTATTAGACTAATTAATTAATGAAGGAAAACAAGATTAAATAATTTTATGATTTTTTTTATATAACATTCTGCTTTTTGCCAGTGTCTGCTATCTTCTTTAGTATTCATATCACTAACAATATTAAGAATGATAGATTCTTAACTGACAATAAGCAGATTAAGATCTCTATGAGTGGTTCATTATTAATACTACTACTGAGATTTATAATGACGTTAACTTCTTTGTCACAGTTATTACATAACATACTTAAAGTGCATTTCCATTAATATCAATGTATTAAATAATGGTTGTATGAGTTTCTAAAATTATTTACATCACAGATTATTTTTTGCAAGAAGCTCATTTATTAGAAGAAGATATAAATAAACTTAATACTAAACACTACACTGTATTAAACAGTTCTCAGTATAGACAGAAGGGGTAGCTATTTTATGGAGAAACTCTTTACCCGCACCCAATATATTAAATACATATAATGATGACAAAGGAATGTATTGTTTAGTAACAATGGAAATGAATAGGAAGCTATATACCCTTTTAATGTGTATTGGTTACCTGGTATTGGTGTTAAAACAGTTAAACACCAATTAGAACAGATGATACACTCAAAATGTAGTATAATTTTGCCTTTAATTGTATATTAAAAGATGAAGATTCTAATACTGTTAGAAAATGAAGAATACCAGCTTCAGCAAAGGCATTAATAAATTTCATAGATTTATTTCAGATTAAAGATACTAATGAATTTTCAGACCCAAAATCACTTTTTATACGTATTTTTCACATAGACATGGAACTCAATCAAGAATAGAAATAGTATATATTTCTAATGACTTAACCACTAGACTAGGTAAAGTAAACGTAGTCTCATGTCTACTTTCTGATCACAATGCTATAACATTTGAACTTATATTAAACACTAATAATAACAGTCCCAGTGAAAGGATACAGCTTATATAACAAATTTAAAGGATTTTAAAGAATTTTGTTAAATAAAGAGATTCAAACCTTTATTGAAATTAATTATACAAAAGATGTATCTGAGATTTATCTATTGCATGCCCTAAAAGCATTTAAATGGTAAAATTATGAATTGGTGTGCTATAAAGAAAAGGCAATGGGATAAGGATTTGATAGATTTACAAGAAAAACAGATATGCTAAAACTGAATAGTCAAAAAGGACAAGATAACCTGACAGAATAAATTAACGAATTACAAAGTAAATACCTAGAAATTCTAAATCATAAAAGTATGATAAATTTGGAAAAAAATAAACTAACTACTCTAGAAATCCAACATCCTTTCATAAATTAACCTCCAGAACAAATACTTTTATTAAATCTAAAAACTTTAAGGAATTGCATTCTTTTGATGGCAAGAAAAATGTTACTGAAATATATGATATCTTAGGAATATTTAGAACTCACATCAATAAAATTACTCAAAGTAATCCAACAATGGATTCACAGGAAGTAATTAAAACTTCTATTATAAAATATACTAAAAACAAGTTGACAGAAAGTCAAAGGAAATTTATAGATATATGTATATGAATGGCTCAATTTAAAAATCAAATTAATAAACTAAAACCTATAAAAGCACCTGGTAATGATGGCATAATAACAGAACTTTACAAACTATTACCTAAAGAAGCTTTAAATATCTTACACAAAGTGTTTTTAACAGTTAAAGATTTAACAAAAGTTACACCATCATGGAAGTACACACTTATTTCTCCAATTTTAAAGGTTGATAAAGATCCAGCAGGGTGTTCTTCTTATAGACCAATTTCACTTTTAAACATTGATTATAAAATATTTATGGCCATACATGCTACTAAAATTCAACAATTTCTTCCATATCTGATTAATAATGATCAAACTGGATCTATAATAAATAGGAATACTTATGATAATATTAAAATAATATTAACTGTAATTGATTTTGCAAATAATGCAAAGATAACAACATTGTTAAGTTTAGACATGAATAGTGCTTTGGACTCTGTTAATTAGAGATACCTTTTCTTAGTTTTAGAGGAGTGTAATTTTTCAAATGGTTTCTCACAACCAATAAATTCACTTTATGAAACTCTTTAGCTTATATAAAATAGGTTTGTATATTTTGGAGTCAATTTTGACTTCTAAGGTAATTAAGCAAGGATGCCTGTTGTTGCCAAACATATTTACTTTAATTTTGGAACCATTTGCAAACTATATAAGATCAAGAATATATATCAAAGGTATAAAAATAAACAATAAATTAAATTCTAAGGTATTATTGTCTGCTGATGATATTCTTTTTACTTTAAATGATAATAAAAATTCTCTTAAGGCTGTTTTATTGCAATAGAATCTTTTCAGAAAAATCTGGACTTACTTTTAATGAAAGTAAAACAAAAATGTTATCTGTTATATGGAAGAAAGATTTTCTAAATATATTGTGGGAGATGAAAAATTAACTATTTAGGGATAACTTTAACAGAAAACATTAAGAGTCTAAATTATAATAATAGCTTAGCTATTATAAATAATCTTAATAAATGGAACAAGTTTTTTTCCATGGACAAAAGGCTTTCTTTAATAAACAATATTATTTTACTGAAAATTTTATACATAATACAATCTCTATCTCTTTCTTCTAAAAAAATATAAAATAATTTAATTATTTAATTCTTAATTTCTTTGGTATCCCAACAAATCTAGATTAGCTTTAAATCATCATGTAACAGACTGGTCTTTTGGTGGCACAGGTTTACCAGATTTAGTATTATACTCGTTATCATCAATTATAAAAACAATTTCTCTCTGGTCTAATAATAATGTCAAATGGAAGAGATACAAGAAAGCATCTGGTTTAAATGAAATCAGCAGACATACTTCCGCCAAAATATAATACTAAACAATAATCTTATTTTGTTAATAAAAGATTATATCCTAGAGAATTAAAACACATTAATTATTCTTATATTTCCTTGATAATAACTAATTTCAGAAATGTTATTCACAAAAATCCAGGATATAAAGCATGTTTTTTTCTATTATTTCCTATAGCATATACACAAAACAATATATAAAATGAATATATTTATGGAAAATAATCTCACATATTGGTTTCAGCTGATTGAGAAAAAAATCAAACTGTAGAATATATAACAACTGAATTTAATTTAAGTAATGAAATGTGGTTAGATATTCAAAATTGTAGATAATCAATAGAAAATAAAATTAACCTAATGCAACCATCAATAAAAATGTTGTACCTAAGTTCATAGATTTTTTTTTATCATTTTGGTGCATCGGAAAATAATAGAAAAAGGACTTTTAAATGGAATACATAAAGTAGTTAAAATACACCAGAATATTATAATGAAAGCTATTGGGATTATTTCAAATCCATAAATAATATCCAAATAAAGAAGATAAAATATATAGTATCCTCTTCAAAATAAAGTACTTTCTCATTTAAATGGACATTGTTTACATGGAAATTCTTGCATGAAACCTTCATTACTCCAAAAAGAATTCAATTAATGTATAAAAAAGTAGGATGTTGGAGATGTACGATGAATATTAAAGAAGATTGGCAACACATGTTTTTTGATTCTAAAGTTATTAAACCATTCTGGAATAATATTAATGTTTTAACAGGCTTTATGCAATGATCAATTTATCCTAACCAAATCATTAATTTTATTAAACACCCCAATACCTGTTTGTGCAAAGAAAATGAACTACATGCTTCTGCAGACTATCCTAACAATTGAGAGGAAAGTAATCACCAAAAACTAGAGAAATGAATAGATTCCAACATTGAAAGAATTTTTAAGTTCTGCAACCAAAGTTCATCATTTAGAACTTCTTACAATCAATCAAGGTGAAAACAACCAGAATTATCACTTCTTACAATACATGGATGAAAGTTAAAGATCTGCTAAATAACCAGTCGGTATGTCAGTAGCAAAGACTTTTTGAAGATTATTTAGAGTTTTTCATATATAGTAAACACCTCTGTAAATAGTTGTTTTTGTTGTGTTTTGGTTTTCTTTTATAATTAGTTGCTTGTTTAACTATCTAATTTCTATATAAATCTTAAATGTTATATTTTGTTATTTATTTGTTAAATCGTAATAAAATATTTGAAAAAAAAATAAATTATACACTGTGCTAGTAAATGCATTAAAGTATTAGGTTACCAGAAAAGCTATCTCTCATTGCCTTCCAATAATTTCAAACTTTATTTTTTACTCCACTGCTTGTCTTTGTACCTTTTATGTTTATGTTTGTCTTAGTAAAAGCATGCAGACATCTTGATTTATTGCCTTCACCTTTAGTCAGCTTGTTTCCATGGAAACATAAGAACAAAACATAGAACTGCCTTCAGCTACAGACTTCTCAAATGACACTAAATATTTATTTGCTTAAAGAAAACTAATTATTTACATTGTGGTCTCTCATTTTTAAAACCAATTTGCAGTCACAAAAAATGACATTGGATTAAGCCAAAGATATTAATCCAGACATTCTCCTATGCAAAAGTAAAAGTAAACATTTCAGTTCTGCATATATTACAGTCAGTGCACGTTTATACCCCGTCCTCCATCCAACAGCCCAAGATTACAACCTATTGACTTAAATTTGCTTTCATCCAGCCCTTCTTCTCTTTTTACAGTGTAATGCCTACATTTCTTAAAACTAAAAAAAGAAAAAGTAACTGCTTACTTTAGTATCTTTATTACATAAAACAACTTCTTAAAATGTGTTACTATATAACATGCAATTTATATCATAAGCTATTTTATACAAATACTAAGAACAATTATTGTATTTAGTTACTTTTTTCCCCTTTTAAGCAGTAATGACATGTAGTGGGGCAGAAGCCTGTCAGTCCCCCAACAAGTTTAACAAAGTCAACAAAAATCAAATCTTTCTCAAACACTTTTTCTTGTAAAGTCATATTTCAGAAATGTAATTGATGCTTTATAGTCTCACATCTATTCCCTAATTTTAGTGTTGTTGGTTTTCTTCATGTTCATATCCATCTCCCAACCCCAAACTTTGTTTCAAGTCCAAGGTACTTCCAATTTTTCTAGTCAACTCCTATGCTTTTCATGACTCTCAAGCATTTCCTTTGAAAACTCCAAAGTTGGAACAAAGAAACACCACAGCAGCATAGAAAGAATAAATCAATATTTAATAAAAAAAAAAAACAGTTAAGCGCTTGGTCAGGGTATAAAAAATACTTCAGAACTTAAAACAAGACAAAACAATTTACATTTAAATATACCTCCAATAAGTCACATGACCCTAACATCCAACCACCTTCTAAGGAAGTTCATAACCCCATATAAGCAAAAAGTAATAATACACAACTAAAAATTCTTTAAAAACAACAATAAAAAATGACAATAAATATCACACAACATGTGAACATAATTTTAAAACACTCATTATGGACAAATTGTTATTCAGGACAGGGTGAGTACAAGCATTCAGCCTAATCTGCCACCTGAGTTCTTTTAATTCAATTATGTCATTCCATGGACCACCCCTCACATCCTTAATAATTGCATCCAAACCCATGAAACCAAAAATATGACCAGGGCAGAGTGAAACATGTTTTGCTAAAGCATTGTTCATATTTTGTTTTTAATATTAAGCATGTGCTCATAAATTCATTCTTTGTACTTTATTTGGGTTTTACGCACATAGAAACACTCACAGTGCAAACAATGGGCCAGATAAACAATCCCAACAGAGTTGCAGTTACAAAAGAACTTGGTTTTGACAAGCACGCTATTCACTTTGACCTCATTTTGCACCGTAATGTGCCTCCACTGATTACATGTACTACATCTAAAGGTACCATTTTTCCTAAAGGAAAAACCCACATTGGCATGGTTGCCCACTTCCAAAATCTGTTTAAATTACCAGCCCTTTCTATAGTTCACCTTAGGTGCATTACCAAGGGTATCAACAAGCCTCTCAAAACAAGAAAAAATAGTGCAGTTTGTTTCCCAAAATGTCAACAATCTGGGCATTATCCACTGTATAGGTCATAATAAAGGAAAGAGGGAAATTGTGGTGGTTAACCCTTCCATTCATTCTCAACCCCCCCCCCCATTGTCATCATTAACATTAAGTAATTGAATGTAATAGCCATTCAACCTTTTCTGAGTAACATCAACAGTTACTAAGGATGTGAGGGGTGGTCCATGGAATGACATCATTGAATTAAAAGAACTCTGGTAGCAGATTAGGCTGAAGTCTTTGTTATACCCTGACAAAAGCTCTTAACAGTTTTTTTATTAAAGATAAAAAAATAGATTTTTTTATTAAATATTGATTTATTCTTTCCATGCTGCAGTGGTGTTCCTTTGTTCCAGCTTTGGAGTTTGTATTTGAGTAATTTTCCTTTGGAACACTGGAAAAGGTTTCACTGGCAAAGTCTCTCTGTGACCCTTACCATCAGAAGAATGAGAAGCAGAGTGCCCTTCTGTTTGATGTCTCTACCCTTGTTGGACAAACTTTTATATTTCCTCCTTAGCCTGTTCTGCATCAAAAATGACTTTGATCCTCCAGGAAGAATTATTCCAAAGATGGCTGGATACAGCTTAAATTTCACATCTGCCTCTCGACATTCCCTGATTGCTGGGATAAACTTGCGTTACATCTGCATGGTGTACAGAGAATAATCATTTCCCACAAATACTCTACTGTCTCTAGTTTTTAATACTTTGCCCTGTTGACACAGTTTTGTCAGGATCAGCTCTTTCTGCTGGTGTGATTGCATCTTTACTAATAAAAGTTAAAAGTTCAAAATGTAATAAATCCTTATTAATCTGGAAAACTTCAATCTTCTAAAAGTCTCTGTGTGTAAAATATTTACAGAATTGGGTATTTTCCTTCAGAGTGATAGCTAGGACATCTGATATTCTGTGGAGTTCCTGAAACTGGCACCCCCAAGTCAAAGCTGAAGAGACAAAAAAAAAAAAAAAAAAAAAAACCATGAAAAAAGCACTTCTATGCTCTAAAACTTGCTATGCTCTAAAACTGAAACAAGCTGCTTGCTACAGCTATATCAAGCAGCCTGCTGCAGTTAATCACCACAAATCGGGCACTTTTGTGTTTCCACTCTTCAAATAAGGCCAGAAATACAGTATTATCATTCATAAAGCAATGCTGATACTGGACTCTTACGCGTATGAATCATGCCCCCTGATAGATTGCACCCATGGCAGCCACCCCCCTATTTGGTGTAGAATGTCACACCTCTAGCAGCCTCCACACATCTTGCATTTCAGAGCATTTTCTGAAAAATAAACTTAAAAAGCATACCATAAACAAATTTAATTATTTTGTTAACAATAAAAGGTATTAAAACTGAACAAATAACAATATCATCATTATGAAGTATTAGTTACCGTGATAATGTCAGTGCATTCATATAATAGTGCATTCATAGTCTTTCCGAAAGTAATATAATATATTATAATGACACAAAGCCAATATTATATTTTTTTGCTATACTTTCACAAACAAATTCACATATCATGGAAACTGTACAAGCTAAAGACATATTTTAGAACATATTTGTTAACCAGAAATAAGCTTTCATATGACAACAAGAATTTCTTCTTTTAGGGCATGCTTATTAAGATATTTACAGAAATATGATACATATGCTTAACTGTATAATTATCAATATAAATAACACTAGATATTTCTCAAGATGTGTAACTTACAGTGCAAATTTCAAAACAAGTTTTCTGCAACAACATGTAAGGTTTCCTCTCATGTCATGCAACAGTTCATAAGCCACTAGGTTTTTGAAGTATAAAGTACATATGGAAATATTTATTTTCATAATTACTAACAAAACAGCTAGCAGTATCTCAAGCATAGTGTGGTATAAAAGGACACTGACAATGAATTTCCTGTCCCAACCATGCAATATCACACCGTACCCCTTAATATCAGGTACAGCTTTCAAGTATGAAAATATGTACAAAATATGAAAATATATATATTAAGTTACAAACAGTGATTGCTTTCTCTGCTGTGGTACATCCTGTTGTCATTTTGTTAATAACTCTTCAGACTTTCTAATACTGCTTGTTGTTAGTTGGCAATTCACTTACTTAAAGATGATAGATCTCAAAATGGTCTGGATGCCATAAGGAGCTATGGATGTGAACTGGAAGTATACAAAAAGGTGCTATAGGCTTGAGTGAGATAAAAACAGAGGTCTCAGCAGCAATCTCTGCAGTATTCCACTGATTATCATCATTTTCTAAAGAAAGGCCATCACCACAAACTTCTGTCTCCTATTTTCCATTTAGCTCATTACTGATTTTCCCACAAAAGTTCCCACTCCAACACCCAGCACTATACAAACCTTCTTTGGGGATCTTGCCCATTGTTTTCCTGTCATGTAATAAAACATTATGTCCATTGGAGGATCTTTATCAATCCACTCTGTCTCTCTTTCATTAAACTACATGTTCAAAAGATTTCTTATCCACACTGAAGATCTTTTTTATCCGCAAAGTCATGCTGAGATATCCTGTAAACTGTAGTTCCTCAGTGAAACCACCAATTGTTCCTTCAAAATTTTTCTCATAACTTTGTCAACTAAAAAAGTGACAATCCCTGATCTGGGGTAATTCATCCAGGTTATACACTGTACCTTGTGCACTAGTACTACATTACCCAGCTTCCAATTTTCAGGTACCTGTACTACATTACCCAGCTTCCAGTTTTCAGGCACCTGCATTACATTACCCTGCTCTCAATTCAATGCCACTCTCCCAGTTTCTTTGACAGTCATGCCTTACTGTCACAGGTATTCCCTCATGCAATCCATCCATATCTTCTCTGGATACCCTCATTTCTTCTTGTTTTCTTCTGGCCTGTCCCAAATCGTCTTCGCCAGATTGCCTTCTGCTTTCCTGCACATGTGCCTGAAGCACTGTAATCTGTTCTGTTTGATCTTCTCTGCTATTGGAGGTATGAGTGTTTCTGCTCTAATGTCCTCATTTCTTCTTCTATCCCACAGTGTGCATCCAACCACCCATGTCAGGTACTTCATCTCCATTGCTTCTACCTTCCTCATCTGCTCTGCCTTCACTGCCAGGTTTCTGTACTGTACAGTAGTACTGGTTGCACCGCTATTTTCGACACCTTACTTTTTATTTTCTACCATTTCTTTCCTTTGCTAATTTAAATATACCTCTTTATGGGTTTTTTTCTTTTTGCTGTTGTGTGAAACTCTGCATTCACGTTGAAATTGTTTTACCTTCCATATTGCCTTTTGCTTTTCTGTTTATTTCCACTGACAATTATTGTGCCTTCTTGCCTTCTTGATCTTCCTTCTGTTTGGATTTTTTTGTTGCCACATTCTGAACAATGTTAGGAACTTTTGTCCATAGTTCTTTAGGTACTCTATCCACCAGGTCTAATACCTTCAATCTCTTCTTCACCTCCAAGAAACATTCATTTAGAATGTTATTGACCTTGTATTTCATTGGCCGTAATTATTTTCTTGTTTTCTTTAATTTAATTCTAAACTTTGTGATAAGAAGTTGATGGTCTGAGTCACAGTCAGCTACAGGTATTGCTTTTGCTGGCTGTGTAGATGTCTTTCACCTTTGACTGTAAAGTTTAGTCAAACTGATTTCAGTATTGAGTGCAGAGTGGTGGTTATGTATAAAACTGTATCTTAGGCTATTGAAAAAGAGAATTTGCTACAACTAGAGGATTTTCTTGACAGAATTCTACTAGTCTATGTCCTGCTTCGTTGCATACACCAAGGGCAAACTGGTCAGTTATTTCAGCTGTAGTGAGGCTACCAGTTTTGACATTCACCTGTGATGAATGTTGTAATATCTTTTTTTGGGTATATTGTCCAGAAGGTGCCTCAAATTGTAACAGAACATATTGACATATTCTTTTTTGGTATCTACATTTGGAGCATAAACTCAGATCACTGTAATGTTAAATTAGTCTGACTGAGATCATTCTATCATTTTTCCATTGTAATCAAACTTTGATTTTCATATCCTTTCATTAACTAAAAGTACTACCCAATTTTTTTCTGCAAGATTTGTCTCCACTGTAGGAGATCTAATAATTATCTGTAGTATGTCAAATTCAAGTCCACTTTAGTTCACTGATTCCCAGGATATCCATGTTTATTCTTGACATTTTTTTTCCTTAAACATATCAAATTTACTTTGGTTCATAGTTCTTACATACCATGCTTCAATGATGTATAGGTCTTTGCAATATCAGGCTTTTCTTTCATCTCTGAATAACTCAGCAGATGGGCATCCTTTCAGCTTCAAATCCATGTAACCTCTGAAATGAATCATACTTGTCATCCTCTCTTCCCCAAAGGTTTAATGGAAACTTTATACCCAAGTCCCTCATTTTCTGGTGTGAATTCAATATATCTCTGGTTGCTTTTGTCCATAGGATTGTCTTGGTGACATTACTGTAGTGGCATGCAATACCTTCTCCAGTTGATGGTTTTATTCTTCTCAGCAGGATCAGCTGAATGGCTCCCCGCACCTAGTTTACCCATTTATTCCTTCATCTGCAAATCAAAGAGCTCGAGGGTCACCCAATCTAGGGATGTAAACTAGTCAGCAACTCAAACAAAACATGCTGGAGAGACAGATGTGTGTCTCAGAAATTGCTCCTGCTTTGGAACAAGCTTCCTATTCAGATTAAGCAGATCCTTTCCCTGGTCTTCTTCAGACGCAGTTTAGGTCAATGGATAGGAAATGTTATTAAAATCTATCTGATATATATATATATATATATATATAAATATATATATATATATATATATATATATATATATATATATATATATATATATATATATATATATATATTCAAGGGAGCCAGCAGGATTCTTTGCTGGGGGGTGCAAACCCAGAGCCCCACCCACTCCCCATGCAGCCCCCATGCAGTCTACCCCCACACACAGCCATTTCAGTGTCCCATTACATGGCTATTTCTCCCCAGTTGCCATACACACTGTTCAAAACTTTATGTGCATACTGTTTTATGCTTTACTTCTACGATATTACAGATATTTCAATTTAATTTACAAATTTTATAGCACAAGCACTGATAGACATTTGACAATGATATCTCTATCTCTGCAAGTCACATTAACTGAAACAGACTGAAACAGCATTGAAACCCACATTCAAAGAAAATGCATCTGGCCATTGGTAGGTTAAGTTTACCTCTGGGCTGTTTTCAAATCATTGGCCCCTTGCACACATTTTAGGACCATGCAAAAGTTCTTTAATACAATCAGGAAGGTGAATCAATTCTAATATATAATAATTGAATTATATCCCTTGTATAATACAGCACCACTTGACATAATGTATTTTAAATTTATAGTTTTGAACATGTTCCCAGTAAGCAATGAAATAAAACATATGAACCAGTAATGACAAACCGCCCAATTTCATTTCAACCATAAAAGGCCACTCAAAAGTTTGTCATTACAATCCGCCAATATCAGTCAATATGCACAATTTCTGCAGAAGTAAGTCATCTGAATAATTATCCATTAAAAAGATCTGAAACTAATGAAGAGATTGTTGTTATAAAACAAATTGTTATGTCAGTGTTTCATCTACAAATTCAGTGACCTTTGCCCTTGAAGAATAAATTGCCTATGTTACATTAAAAGATATGGTAAACTGGTATATTGCAATAGGGAATGGGTGACAAGCTGAAAAAAGATGTTCATAGTTACTAGACATCTCATCCAAATGAGGACATACTCAGTACTGTCACACCCCCACCCCCACCCCCTGAAAATACAAATTTACATGCTGTGTGAGTAGAAGCTACAGCCCTCTGTATCAAGACGCAAGCAGACTACCATCTTTAACAAAATATGAACTACCCATATGGCGCACTGCTCCTACAAACTCCAAAAAAAATTTACAAACCTACCTAATGAGAACATGACAGTCCATGTGTGCCTCCCCAGAGAATGAGCTTCACCGCAAAACAATACAGAAATTCAAATATATCCAGTTGCAGAACAATGAAGCTACCAAAGCAAATATGCAAACTGCACATTTTAAATCAGTGTCCCAGCTTAACCAGAGTGGGGTGTCCATCAACATTAATACATACAGCCAAATCACTACCATTGCAACACCTAAAAGGTTCTTCCAAAGACTTGTCACTCAAGGTCCCTCAGCTTTAACTGTCCTATTTTTACAGCAACACATCAGCCTGCCACAAAGCACTCAAACCACCACTAAAGTTATATATTAAAACTAGAAAGTTAAAACATCAAATGAAATTCCTTGAAAAATCACATCCTCTGTATAATATGTTTTATTGCATACAATATACATACATCTTATTCATTATCAAATGTAAACTTTCTCCATACTGAACTTCTTCCAGATGAGTACATCACAACTAGACTCACGATCTCTCAGTCAGTACTACCAGACATCTGTTACTATTAAAGAATAGTTAATATTATACCCATTGACCTTGGTGTGCTAGGCGTTTGCGCGCCTCATAGCTAGGCGTTGGCGTTCGATTTTCGATTCAGCGTCTACTTGTGTGCGGCGACGCGCGAATGGGCGTTTCGCCCGTTGAAGGTTGTCGTTTAGGCCGGCAAGCCAGCATGTAAACTCTCAATCATTAAAGACGGAGTTCCGCTGTGTGTGCTGTGGCGATACCGGAAAAAAAAAGACACACACACACATACCCATTGACCTTCCAAGCCACTCATGACATCAGATACATGTTACTGTGGTGTAGCTTAGAAATATATTTTTACATGCCTTCTACAACACAGTCCCACTATACTCACCTAATATGAAAATGCAAATAATGTATATGGCCTTATCGGTTTTTATGTGTTGACTGGAATGAAGACATAGTATGGAGAAAGTTAACATAGAACATAAACTTGATGCTGGTAGCAGGGATACTGTAAAAATTTGTACTAAAACTTTTTTTTCCTGGCTGCAATAATGCTGTGACTGAAAGACATATGTAGTTTACTTTTGGCATTTTTTTTGGCACAACTAATCTAGTTTATGTACAAGTATCCAAGAGGGGAAAAAACAGCAATTCACACAGTCCTCTCAAACATGTCCATACCACAGATTTTTTTTTTCGAATGAGTTTTTAACTCTAGAGAATGTTATCAAACAAGCTTTTTCTTTCTGGCTTTTATAAGCATGGAAGCTACCAGCATGTTACAGTTATTTATAAAATATAACTCAAAATCTTATCTCCAGAATTAGGCATAACTTAATAACAATTGAGAAAAATGGCTCCCCCAAGAGATGCTATTAAAACAGTTGGTATTAATAACCTAGAATATCTCAAAATGTCTAATTAAAACATACACACATTTTAAACTACATGTAGGGATAGCTGAGAGGTATGCCGCAAAAATACAGAAGAAAAGTAAAGCATTCTGCAGAGAAAACAGTGAAAAGCATGGAGTGGTGCGATTTGGTGGTGAGTAGTCGTATGAGTTGCACTATAAACCCCTGATATTTAACCTAAAACCCACAATTCTCGAGGGTCAAGCCCTAATCACTTCTTAACATTAAAATTATCACAACATACGTGAAAACATAACACATGTATGTGTTGTAAAGCGAGTCCTTGTTTACAGAATAACGAATCTACAAGTACAAAAAAACCCAACTATTTAATATGAATGTTCACAGCAGCTTGACTAACCTAAGTTTCAGTGTTTATTCTACAGCTACGAACTCGATAAATATATGTGGAACACACTTTATTTGCAGAATGAATTCATACCAGTATGCACAGCTCAGACCCACTAAAAATATTTTTCCACCAACTGCATGACCTTGATCTATACCTTTTCTAAATCTCAGCTCAGACTGGAGGGTACAATCTGCATACAACACAGTGTAGCTTGTCATTTTGTGCAATAATTTCTTTTAAGAAAGTAAATAAAAAGAAAAACTGTTGCAAAAGCAAAAAGGTCAAATAAAGCTCACCTACTCCTCTACAACCGCGTTGACTATAAATCTGATGGAGCACTTCTCCATACAATAAGTAACGGAGGGGAGCCCTTCTCCTGCATAAAATAAGTAATGGAGTTTCCTTACTGTGGGTAACTCTGGCAGCATAGCATGGTAGGATGTGATCAGAAAGGAACATAGTGTGTTTCCGCGCGCACTTTGTGTTTAAATTAATTCATGTTAGCATGCGATGCACGCATGAGTCCTCCTTAAAGTAAAACCAATTAGTAAGTGGAAATGATAGAAAAAAGTGTGTTTTGCCAAATCATCACAGATAGCATTAAGAAAATCCAGGGGGTGCAAGTGCACCCCCTTGCACCTGCCTGTGGGTGCCCTTGTACATATTCCCACTGGTAGATTTGCAGTTGTATGACCATTACATAAACCTCTTAAATCAAATAACATGTTGCAAAAAATAATCTATCTAGCTATCTAGCTGTATATAATTCTAGAAAACAACAATGGAAGAAAAACCTACAGTTACCTCTATGGTCAGTGGGAGTCATTTACATTGTCATGTTGGGGTAATGACTGGATCTGAGGTTAGCCAAAATTCCCTCTATTCATTCCTGTAAATTCTCTCTAGTTTTCAATGGGGCTGTGCCAATGGTTCCTTGTCCTGAGGCTGTAGGGAGGGAAAGTTCTGATCAAAGTCATACCAAGATGGAATCTATATCAATTAAGTACTAGAACTGGAGAAGGTTCAGTGCAGAATAATATTTTTATAGGCAGATGAGCACTCCTTATAAACACTTTTAAATTTTCCAAGCTGTCATTAAGGGATCACTTATAAACTGTTTGTAAGCTACAAAAATGTATATTTTAAAGGTAGTTTAGCTGCATTTAAAAGATCAGAACTGTTTGATAGACAATTTGCAAGCTTTCATTTAGTCATCATGATTGCTTATACATGGCTTTTAATTCATTACTACCTACAAGACTATAGTCATCAGGAATGCAGAGTTCCTCTGTATCCTATGTATCCTGTAAGAGTATACTCATTTTCACAAGATACTTCTATCTACTCCTGAAACAAGTGTACTCATCATATTTTCAGTGTTTAATTTCTGAAATCCCACTATAAATGCATACCTAAAGGCATGGCAGCAAGCTGGCATCTACAAGCAGAGACAATGGACAACATAGGATGTAGAGAACTGGAGTTATTAAGGAATGTGTGCAAAATAAACAAAGTTATAAAAAATTAGAGATATTTTGTATTCTTACATTAGTAAACAGAGTACGATACTGTCATGTTGTTGGTGTTTGTAAAAACAGCATTAAAAATGTTGATCAATGTGAAGACATTTGGAAATATTTGTGCTTTTTAGGTCAGTTATGATTATTAACATTTGCAGAAGCATATTAATTTCACAAAAGCTGTGTGACCTATTGGTAAACAAGTGGGGCCATGTTATACAGAACTAATAAGGCACATAATGTTGCCTCTGATACTTGCCATCTGGCACACATGGATTTGTAGATCAATATTGTTTGGAAATATTGAGAAAATACTAAATGCACAGTTTGCACATATTCTGCAGTATCATAAAAACAACAGTATGCTGTCCCTTCTTGTCCTACATCATTGGAAAACTCTCAAACAGTTGAGTAATTCTCCCAAAGTTATCTTGGATCTATTTTGCATACAGAAATATTATTCGTTTGATCATAGCATGTCATTTATGGGCAATAAAATGCCATTTTTCTTTCATAAGTCTGCAATACAAAATCAGAGTCTATAGACAGACCTTTGATACCAATATCACTGTGTAGCCCATTGTCTACCAAAAAAACTTCATATTTTACATTTTTTATTTGCAACTCGCATTATTTTCCAGCTATTGAAAATCGTGTGAAGTGTATTTTCAGTAGACAATTTTGGAGAAAAGCTTTCAGGAGGCAAATACTTTTCTGACCTAGAAGAACACGAGAAACAAAGGGGTTAATTTGTCTCCTGCTGTTCAGGATTGAAATTGTCTAATTGTCAAATTGTTCTGTTTTTTCAGTGGTAGTTTAACTACCTTTAAATAACAGAATGGTTTGACATTTACTCTACAAGTGATGATGATCATTTAATGGCAGCTTGTAAACTGGCAAGCTTTTTTAGTAAGGATTGGTGGTCCCTTTAAGTTGATACTTGGGACAAGGGTTGTGTTTACACCACCCTTCCTACAGCATTACTTCTCCACCACATATGTACTAATCAGTCTCAACAACAACCATTCTAAACTCTTTGTCATACTCCCACTTTGGCGTCATCACAAATGAAAGCAGCTTGCAAACATTACTATTTTGTATTTCATCTACAGAGCACTAATATGAACTGCCCTGGTTCCAGAAAATGTGGAGATCACCTTCTCCTATTCAAATCTCATCTACTCAGTAATCATAAGATCATCTACTACCATCACATTTTCTCTGAAATGGCTCACAGTTGACATCTCTTTTAACGAGCATTCTACAATACCTGTAGTCAGCTTGTACTACTCACTCCCCCCCAAAAAAACTCTACATATTTATTTTCAAGAGGCCAAACCTCCTCTTGATAGGATACTTTAATGTAAACTTCCTAGGTCCATCTAGAGCAGACATCTTAATTCACATTAAAGAGGACAGTATAAACAAATTATCACATAACCAACAAGACCTGACTATAGCACTAGCAATCACTCCCTCCTGGATTTAATAGTAACAATCAAACCTCATTGACCACTGTACAATTACCTTCTCAAAGTCAAGCAAAAACACAAGTCACCTCCAGTCCTTCATATAGTTAGGAAAAAGATCAGCAGATAGTACCAAAGTGCTAAATAATGACCTTCCAATAGTAAACTGATTACAGTTCTACCCAGCAACTGATCATGATATTCTGCCTGCTCCGTTCTTGCCAACATGCTTCTTTAACTACAGACTTTCCTGAAATCCAATGTTATCAAAGGAGCTGAAAAGAACTATGGTTTACCAAAGATCTCCTTCTTTTACTCAAAAACAGTGATGATGCTTGGGTTCTGTGGAAAACATTCTAACCATAAAACGACAGGCACCAGTATATCTAAATTTAAGAATGATGTAAATAAATACTGAAACAGAAAGCCATGTACTACAGAGAAATACAGACTAAAACACTATCTGATCCCAAAATGAGTTGGTAGGAAATAACATCACAGGCCACACCAATGTTCCTAGCATCCTAGCTAATATATTCACCTCTAGTGGCCCTCTTTCAGTATCACACCCGTTCCTTCCTTCTACTTCCCAGACCACTAACCTACTCCTTCTAATCTTCTACCTAAACAGAATGTTCTTAAAAACGAGTCGTTCATTCACTCACTTACTGCTTAACCACATTTCATAGGTAAGTACTAGGCTAGCTGCCCTTCGAGGCCATTTTAAGTCTAGCCTGTTTCCAAAAGGCAAGAATCAAATTCTGCACCGTGTGTCTGTGAGGTAAATACCTTAACCATTGTGCCAACCCTGTCAACCTTTCTTCAAGGTACTGATGGTGTGTTCCTCTAGTTTCTCAATATATAATTTATCATAACTATTCAACTCATCTATTCAAACAATTTGTGTCTCACAAATCATTCCCATCACAATGGAATAAAGTTGAAATAATTTCAAAACCAAAACACTATCCTGCCCTCTGGCTTCAGATCTCTCTCTTTGTCTCTCTCTTCTTCCACATTTGGGGAAACATTTTGAAAAAGCTGTATGCCTCCAAGCCAGTGACTTTCTTTAAAAATGCAACCTCTTCTTCACACATTAACAGTTTTTCACTAAAAGATGAATGACTTTTACAATCCCATTCTCACTTACTGCCTTCTCTTCCATTGGCAAACCATGTCAATTTTCTTGGAATCCCATTTACAGATGTGTTAAAAGACTTTGACAGTGTTGCTCACTCCCTTACATACATACATACATGCATACAAATATCTCAAGCACGGGCATTAATGCCCTTCTAGCTTGCCAATATACCAAAACACTTGTTCCCATAATAAGTGTTCAGGCTGTTCTTAAAAAATGTCTAAACTAGTACTTGCTTTAATGTAATTTGGTAGTCTGTTCCATGCATCAGCTACTCTGTCAGAGACACTATTAGTACATTTCTCATTCCTATAGAATCTTCTACATAGGTTGTCTGATGATTCTGTAGTATTTTTGATAACCCCAAACATTCTCAGAGGTAGTCGTCTCTAACTGCCCTATATACCTGAATACGATCTCCTCTTGGATATCTGTAAGAGACACTATACAAGTTCAGATATTTTAGTCCTTTATAATAACTTAAAATTTCACATCCATGGATGTCCTTGGTATATTTCCGCTGTACTCTTTCCAGTTTACTCATGCTTGTTTTCTTATATGGTTTCCATATTGTTATTCCATACTCACGTTTGGGTCTAATGTAACTAACAAACAATGACTTCATCATTTTTGACTTCCTAATCTTTATAAATCTTTTTATACAACCTATAGTTCTATAACTATCATTAACCAATTGGGCTGCTATGATTAGAAAAACTCATGCCTGGATCTACCCATATACCCAGGTCCTTAAATGAGTCTACAGTTTCAGTCACTGTGTGCCATATTAAATATTCACAATTCAATTTAATTTATGTCTCCCAAATCTCATATGCTTAGTTTTTGATGTATTTATCAGCATATTATTCTCCTGTGCTCAAATGGTCAATTTAGTCAAGTTATTTTGCAGATATGCTTTATCTGTTACACATGTAATCAGTTTACCCAATTTTAGGTCATCTGCATATAGACTATATAACACCTCAGATGTAAAAGTTAGGCCTGAAAGATACAATCTAAACAAGTAAAGGATTAGGACAGAGCCCTGTGGGACACCCTGACTATAAGCAAGGATTTCACCTGTCCATTTGCTGTATGATACTTGCCATGTCCTATTTGTAAGCCATGTAGCTATCCATCTTATCAAGAGTATATCAATACCTAGTTGTTCTAATTTATTGATCAGTGTTTTGTGTATGATCCTGTCAAATGCTGAAGTTAAATCTATATAAATTACATCACAGCACAATTTTTCATTCATAGCTGTTATTATTTTGTTATAGAACATCATGTGACAGCTGGTAATAGATCTATTTTCAGCATATGCATGCAGATATATGGTTTCAAGTTCCAAGCTATCCACTTCTGACAATAACCTATCCAGTGTTACCTTCTCCATTATATTTCCACAACATGAAAGTAGACTTAAGGGTCTATATGACTCTGGGTTTGTCCTACACCCCTTTCTCTTAAAGACAGGTTTAATATGCTCATGTCTCCAATCTTGAAGAATCTCCCCATAGTTATATGACCTAGTAAATAACAGATATAATGGTACCTTAGGTTCTTGCTGAAGTGTTCTCAGGTCATTGTTACTAATTCTGTCTCCTCCCTGTGCTTTGTTTGGATCTAGTTTGCACAGTTCTTTTCCAATATAATCTAATTTGATTCCAGTATCTGAGGTTACCTGGATGTCACTAGTATAACTTATCACCCCTTTTGTAGAGCCAAACTGTTTTGCATAAGATTTTATAAATATAGCCAGACTCTGTTGTGTCTGAGAATAAACTTTAGAATCTATACACAGTTTATCAATTTGTATGTCTTTACTCCTTCCACAGCTTATGTATCTATAAAAAGGTTTCCTATTATGCTCAATATCTTTAAACAAATTTTCTTCAAATTTTTCTTAATCTTGTCTCAAACGTGCTTAATCTGATTATTCAGCTTGTTTATTTCAGTTTACAAAGTTGTAGTTCAATCCGTCTTTCATTTATATCCCCCTTGACATTGTATGCCTAAATCTTGATGTTATACACTTTTTTGATTTTTTGCACTCACACAATTTCTCTTGTAAAAATTTCCACATTCTACCTGCAGTTTTTCCACTGAACACCTCACTCCAGTTAGTTTTACATAGTGACTGTTTTGTTTCCATATAATCTGTAATTAACCTTCTGTGCACTGGTTTAGATTTCAGTTTGGCAGAATTATCTAGCAACAAATTAACCTTCATAACCCCACGGTCACTACACATTAATGGTGGTAAAACCTGTAATTTCTTTAGCAACACAATGTCTATTATGTTCCATCCCCTGGTATTTTTTTTACAATCTGAAGCAATTGTTGTTCCTGAATATACATTGTGAATAATTTCCTTACTAATTTTGTTGAATCAATATTATTCTAGTCTGTTACTGGTAAATTTAAGTTCCCAGCTAATAATATTATATCCTTCTGTGTTTCATGCAAAAAATCTATAAATTCTGCTAGGTCATCTGCATTTGAATTTGGTGGTCTATACACTGCAATAATTGTTATATGTTCCAGGGTTGTCTTCAATGCCACAATTACACAGTCTCTAGTGTTGGTGTTATCACTGAACAAGTAATAATCACAGGTCTCATAACTATCTTTAATCCCGATCATAACACTTCCACCTGATTTTTTGTTAGAATGTCTGTTACAGTAAAAACATTTATTCTCTGACAGAAATGATTTCCAGTCATTGTTCTTTAACCATGTTTCCCAAACAATAACAACATCAATCTTGTGGGAATGATGCAACTTTTCCAATTAAAAAAAAAACTGTATTATTAATGCTCCTAGCATTAACAACCATCACAAATGCATTAAATGTTGCTATCTGTGAACTGTTAAATTTTTGACCTGGCAAAAATGCCTAGTGTTTGTCAAATATTGCAAAATATCTGCTGCAAAAATTCTCTTCCCTGATCTTGACAAATGCACGCAATCCTGTCTGAACACGTGTGCCCAAAACTAGGCTTGGATGCTCTACACATTTCCATTTTTAAATCAGGACATTTTTTCCATGTAGGCATTTAACAAAAAAATATTTTCATTCACGGTGACCTGAGTATCCTGTCTATAGGTGATTTGTGAGAAATACATCCTAAAACCAGTACAAGCTATAGTATCTAAGAGGGCTGTCAGTTCCCTACTAACAGTTAGAGAATCCTGCAGATGAGATCATTTGTACCGACATGAATAAAAACAGATCTGTACTTCCTTACATTAAGGCATTCAAAGGCTTGTCTCACATGTTCTATTTTTGCTCATGGCAAGCATAACACTATTTAATGTTTATTATCTTCTCTGCAAATGTAAGTATCAGTTCCTCCATTAACTGACTCTCCAATTACAAGAAGATCTTTGTTGACCAGCTCTGAATAATCTGCAACATCTAATACAGTAATATCTGATCTTTCGATTGTTACAAAGGATAGATCTTCATCATCATTAGTCTTATTAATCCCACTGTTTTCATTCTGTATTAAATTTTCATCCAGCTGGTATTATAACTCTACAGCTTGAGCCATGTAGTCGACTTTCTGTCTACTTACAGTAATGTTCTTCAATCCTTTCAAGTTCAGTTTTGATTTCTTCATTTTAACCTGACCCCTTGCCTCTTTTTTCTACCTTCTCTTTTGGAAAAATGATACCTTTTTCAGTAGACTGAAGGTTTTCTGATAGAAAAATAGTATCATTCCCTGTAACCTGTGTGTTACATAACAAAGCACTGCAGTATCCTTTTAGTATGTATTCTCTTTACTTTGCAGACATTAATCAGTTTCTTTTTCTTCCTTGTTATACGTTGTGAACATCCTTTCTTTCTGTTTTGTTTCCTTCTAAACAATCTGGATCCAGAGATTGCTGAATACTTACATCCAGAATTCAAATGTTTTGTTTCATAGGGGTTGAATGATCTTTACAGATAACAGATGCATTATTTCCTAAATGTGTTCTATTTGTTCTTTGCCTAACATTATTTATCTCACCAGTCCAGTCATTAATATATGAAACAACAGTTCTCCAAGCCATGCCAACTGACAAGTGCAATCATCATCAAGTCTAGATTTAATTCTAACAACGGTAAGCAAATCATCCAACTTTTGACACGAGGAACACAGATCACCAGTGTTATCAGTTGTTACCTTTAAATATGCATAGCATGTATTACACTGTACAAGATATTTGTGCATTAGCAAATCATTAATTGCATACTCATTTAAGGAATCCATATTCAGTTTCAAATGAATAAAATATTTTAAAAGAAAAGAATAATTAAAATCAGTAACTGCAGAATTCTAAGAGAACTTAAATCAACTTCTATGGCAAAAATCATATAAGCCATATACAACTAAATACTAAAATAAGTACAGTAAAGTTGTTCTGACCATACAAATTCTGCAAGCCCATCAAAAGCTGTAATTCTTTTATGTTACTATTGCTTGCAGCTGCACTTCTTTTAACAGTAAAGATCAATAAATCACAAACCAAGGTTAGATTGTTTAGATATACTCTGGATTTTCCTGCAGTCTGTGTGAATTTATAGCTGTCTAAGCCCCTTGGGATGGCTAGAGCTTGCCTGTCTTAAACATATCCCTTTCTAACAACCAGCAATAAAATTAAAGGTAAAACAACAAAAATATAAATCAAAGTAAATCTTGTTAACAAGCTATTCCTTCCTACCTATAAAGAGTGAAAAACAATAATAGCAAATACAATATAAATTCAAATAAAACCTCTCTTACCAGTCAACTCCACAGTAAATCACAAACCAAGGTAGGATTGTTTAGATATGCTCCCTTCTTCTCAACTCCTTTCATCACTTCAGTTTTAGCTCTAAGATAGTTTGAGAGTTATCTGTCCAACAGATCTTTCACTGTCAGAATAGTTCTTAATTTATTATTTCTTCTGGTGTTCCCCAAGACTTTCTATTCAGCCACATACTCTTTACTATCTTTATAAACAATCTTCACATAAAACTCCAGAAACCCAACATTGTCCCTGGACTGGTGGCTATCTGTTCTGATCCCCTTCAATGCAGCATCATTCCTCTTTACATTTAATCTGACATCAACAAATTTTCATATATATATATATATATATATATATATATATATATATATATACTCAAAGAAAAGCAACTCATACTAAGCTGTAAAAAATATATATACAGTATGTATATATATATATATATATATATATATATATATATATATATATATATATATATATATATACACACATGCAAGAAACTGAAGCTCTTTCCAATCCAGTCATGAAAAGAATATTGTGAACCAATGATCGTAATTATCCAGATTAGCCTCTTTTTTATCCAATGGAAAAAGGTCCAGGAAGTAAATATTTTAGCATAAAAATTTTCTCGAAGGGCAGTAAATAGTGATTCTTGTGATATTCACTTCAAAAAATAACCAATACATACTATTTCTTCTTAAAACTAATTGTGAAAATTTAGCGACCACTCAGTTTTTCATTCAGTAAATTCATAACTATTATATCTCTATACGGTCCACTTATAACCAAGTTGATTTCTATGTAGAGACTGATCTCTATCTTGGTATGTGACTGATTGGCTAAGATTGGACTGGATAGAGCTTCACTTTCTCGCATGTGTTTAAATATGTATAGAACTGAACTAATTGGCATAGAAAGAAGAAAGCCTCATAACAACGAATGTCTTCTAATATAAATGGACTGACCTACTCAGAGTTTATAAAGAGCATGGCCAGATCATATACTAAATAAGCGGAACATCTTTTTGATATAAATATACGCTCTTATTGGAAATTCATTGTGCATGAAAGCACTGACTTCCTGAACGTTTTTTGACTAGCCAAGACAAAACGCAGGCTTAGAAAACATACTACTACTGACTATGTTTTTTGATTGGATTGGATAGAATTGTAATGTGATTCTATTGGACTCCTGAAGAGGAAGTTTAATGCTAAATGATTGGCTAAAGAATGTGGGCGTCTATAGGAAGCAAAAAGTGATTGGAGATTCACTTTTTTAAAAATTTTAATGACACAGTTCGAAATATACGATCTGAGGAAGGCTAAAAAGTCAAAAGTGCTTATCAAATCAAACTGGATTACAAGTTTTTTTTATTTTAATTTGGCAATAAATAGTTTTAACAGTTTTTGCTGCCGTGGTGGTTTACTAAACATTTTGCTTTTTGTTGGTTTCTTTCTTCATTCGAACTGGATTACAAGTTTTTTATTTTACTTTGGCAATACATAGTTTTAACAGTTTTTGCTGCCGTGGTGGTTTACCGAAGATTTTGCTTTTAAAGTGGTTGGCTGATAACCAGCCTGCTTGGTTAGCTTTCTTATTAATATAAATATAGCAAATACATAAAGTATTAGTCTGTAGAGTCAGTTAACTGGCTGTTTTCTTTGGCTTACCTATACACAGGACAATGGGAGATCTCAAAGTCATTCTGTAAGCACTGCTCAGATGCTGCACATCAGTTATAACAGCCCACTTCTTACCATTGACACGGTTATTAGTTACAGGGTCAAAGTCTGGTGCACTGTGTTTGAGAGCAGTGATAAAGATCATTGTGTGTCGGCGGGGAACCTTGAAAGTTACAAGGCAGCAATGATGGTGAATAAAGATTCTGACAGAAATGTTAATGACATTTAACTTAATTCTGGAATACTTTTCAAAAGTTTATAAAGTTTGGAAAGATATATATATATATATATATATATATATATATATATATATATGTATATATATGTTTTTTTTTGTCACAGTAGCACAAAATACACTTTAACAGGCTTAAAATGGCCACAAGGCAACTTGCCTAGTGTTTACCCGTGAGAGTGGAGAAAGACCAGACAAGAAATGAATGATTTAGATGCACTACACTGATGTTTTTAAATTTAGGCAGCAGGAGTTTGGCATAATGGTTAAGGTGCTTGCCTCAGAGACAGAAGATACAGGATTTGAGTCTCACCTTTGAAAGGGAAAGTGGCTAGACTTAAATGACCCACAGGGTCAGCTAGTCTAGTCCTCACCTGTGAGCCCATAAAAAGTATCTTACCCTTGGCCTCGAGTTACTTATTTTCCATTTTCTTATTTTACATGTAGCTTTGTGTTTAACATTCCCTGCGCATTACAATAAGCTACCAGTCAATATGTTGTGTAAGCTTTGGTAAATTCTGATACATGATAGCAGAAACCATAGTTACAAAGGTTTAGACCCCCAGGAAAATGAATATTTCCCTGCATTATTACCATTTCTAATTCATCAGTCTGCAAGATAGCAATCCCTATCTTGAGACCTAAGCACTAATTCTATATATCTTCCTTATAAGACATAGTCAACGGTGGCTTACCATGGTAATGGAAAACACCAACCCTCGCACGTACGGCTGCACGGCCAACCAACCTTGTAGAAAACACCAAAAGCCAGCAAGATGGTATCACCATTTATTCAGAGGCACAAAAAGGACAAAACATGTCCAGATCAAGAACTCATACTAGTTTCGGCACCAGCCTTCATCAGTGAGTGAAAAAAACATTCAAAAATACATGGTCAACGTCAGTTTAAATATGTGAATAAACCAATGACAGTGTAAACATTTGCATCAGGCTCTCAAATAGGATTTAAAGCAACATAACATTGCTCAAAAGGAAAATGCATATAAATCCACATACAATGAAGTGTAGTAAATATAGTTTAAATAATGAGCTGTAATATCAATAAGCAAATAATTACATATAATCATATGTAAAATTTGGTCTTGAATAGCAAAAGAAAAATATATATATGAAATATATATATAAAAAATAAAAATAAAAATAAAAATAAAAATATTTCCAAATAGTGAAGTGATTTATAAATGGTCATTGAGACCTGGGGAAAAAGAGCTCCTAAGTGTGATCCAGTATTTTTCCTTGTGACTCAAAATACCTTGCCATCCTGTTTGGTTTTGCCTATTCCTGTAATTTTATCAATGATTGTAAACATAAACTTAGCACTGGGATGTTGAACTGTATGTAAATAGAGGGCATTAGATGCTTTCTGGTTCCGTATATCACTACGATGTTCCCCAATTCTGATACGTAATGATCGTGAAGTTTTGCCAACATAGAATGATTTACATTGTACGTGGCCAAATAGATAACCCAGCTAGTGGAACAATTGCCAAATATCCTGATGTCATATACTTTGCTAGTATTAGAGTCAGAATTGTTTAAGCTGGTTAACATAGACACAAGAAACGCAATGTCCACACCTGAAAGTTCCCAATAATTCATCCCCCAATAAGGTAAGTTGTTTAAATTTGGCTGCCCCACTTTCTCTATGTTTGTAATGAGAAAATAGAGTGCCTAATGTTTTGCCACGTCTGAATGAAAATGAACATTGTTGATCTAGTATCCCCCTCAAAAAGTCATTAGCTAATAAGATGTTCCAATTCTGGTTCACGGCTTGTCTGACTGTCTGATGATTTTTGCCCAATGTAGTGATTAATCTCACCTTAGAATGATTGATGTTATGAGTTTTGTCCCTATATTCCAACAGTGTCTTTCTATCTTGATTGTCTGAATATATCCTAGCTAGATCTATATCAGAAATGTTATAACCCCGGTCCAAAAATCTGGTGAGTAAATCAGTTTTGGCTATAGAGTAATCATGTAAGCATGAATTAATTCTCCGAATTCTAAGATATTGAGATTTGGGGATGTTCCGGATGGTGTGGCGTGGATGCATGCTATGTGCATGTAACAGGGTATTAAACTGAGGGTATTTTCGAAAGATTTTGGTGTTAAGTGTGTTATCAATATTACGATATACCGTAACATCCAAAAAAGTGATAACATCCCTATGAAATGTGATTGAAAATTCAATACCCCAGATGTTGTTATTCAGATGTTCCAAAAATTCCTGTAGATAATTCGCATCTGCACGCCACACCATCCAACAATCATCTAAATATCTTCTCCATATGTCTATTTCCACAAGGTATAGATTGTGTAAGGGGTTGTAAATCAGACATTCTTCAAGGTAGGCCATAAAAAGATCTGCATAAATGGGGGCAAAAGATGCCCCCATGGCCGTACCTTGTAGTTGCCAATAGCAATCACCCTGGAAATAGAACACATTTTTGTTTAATACATGTTCTGTGAGACAGATAAGTAGAGTATTGAAACCCGGAGAATATAATTCTGACTTAGCAAGCCAATATTCCACAGCCTGAAGCCCTGCCCAATGTGGGATGCTAGTGTAGAGGATTTAACATCCAGAGTGCACATTATCCAATGGGGTTCCAGTTGGCAGTCATCAATAATTTGTAAAATTGCGTAGTGTCCTGAATTCTTGCTCTGACCAAGGGCAACAGTGGTTTCAGAAATTGGGTTAGAAAAGCAGACAGGGGTTCTGTAAGAGAACCATGACCAGAAACTATAGGCCTACCTGGTGGATGTGTCAGGGATTTGTGTATTTTAGGTAGTAAATACAGGATTTGTTTAGCCGGTTCCTTAACCTGTAGATGTTGAACCGTTTTATTTGTGAGAATACCCTCCTCTAATGCAGTTTGTAAAAAGATATCTATCTCTTTTTTAAATGTCATAGTTGGATCAATATCCATTTTCATGTAGCATTGTTTGTCAGATAGTTGTCGTAAACCCTCATTTATATAGAAGTCCATATTTAAGATCACCACTGCACCCCCCTTATCAGCTTGAACAATTGCTATATTATGATTGTTCCTAAGTTCTGATAAAGCCACTCTCTCGGTGGAACTAATGTTGTCCCTACCAATGGCAACCTCAAAAAGGGGAAAGTGTAAATCCTTTAACACCGCTTGTTGAAATATTGCTACATTTTTATTCATTGGTGGCTGAAATGTTGATTTATGGAAGGTGAAGTCAGTAGATCTTTGAGCATTGGAACTATCCTGTTCTGAAAAAAACAGTTTGAGGTTGAGTCTACGACAAAAATCAATAACATCTAGTGCAGTTTGGTATTCATCACAAAAAAAGCTAGGAACAAAATTTAACCCTTTATTAAGTACTTGTTTTTGTTCTGATGTTAATACATGATCCGATAAATTCAACACATTTTGAAAACCTTGGGTATCTACTTGAGTAGTGCCTGAATTAGCCCTGTCATGGAATCTGTAGATATATTTGTTTCTATGTTTCCTCCCCCCTCTGGATTTCCTACCATGTCTAAAGGGTAATGGGTGTTAGTTTTCTTTTTAAGTGGGGAATTGGCAGTGTTGACATATTCACCGTCAGTAGTAGATGACTCCTCCCCTGAGGTACTGGTTTGAAAGTGATCTCTGTTCTTTAATATAGATCTAGGCCTTTTTCTGGACCTGCCCCTGTCCATGGTGGGTATATTGTCTTGAAACCTCACAGATCGTTGCACTTGAAATGGATGTCCCCTGTCATAGTCATTACTGTCCCTGTTAAATTTTTTTATTTTCCTTTCCCTGATAACTTTATCATAAGATGTTAGTTCCTTGGACAACTTGTCTATGTGTTCAAAATATTTAGGACTTGATTCATATTTTTTACATGTATTTGCCAAATTTTTGACTTCCGAAAGACAAGTATCTATTATTCTTTCATAATAAGAAGCTAAAATCTTCACAAAGACCATGGATCCTTCTTTAAGTGCCGCATCCCATTCTTCATTAAGCCTCTCTTCAGATCTGCTTACAAGTGGGTGCAATTTTATCCGTAGTCCCCTAGGTGCAATGTTTTTATGTAAGTAGGCTTTAAATAAACGGAGATGCCAAATATTGGCTCTTAGTCCTTTCAAGCCTTTTTCCAAATCCCGAAAACAGAACTCACAATTATCTGTGGGATTTGTAACAGATTGGATGGGGTTGCTGCTTGGGGCTTGGTTAACACCAAAAATAGCCAAATCTTCCCTATCAGCACACAACCCCTCCAATATTTTATCTAGATCCATGTTGAATTGCAAATGTCCAAGGAACAAACACAATTATGGTATTAAAAAGTTGTTATAGTACCATATAGAAATGACAAGAACCATGGAAGGGATAGACAGGGGCAGGACCAAAAGCACCCAAACCAAGGTATCAACAAAACTGGGTTGTTTGACTATCCCTGAGATCAATTTCAAATCAGTATAACACTCAAAATATGTGCCTTGAGAAATCAGCCCAAATTGTATAACCTATTGGTATCCAACCATTGCCTTGTATATTACAAAAATGACATAAATAGGATATGACAATAGCAAGATTTTTAACAAAACAAAACTAGGAGCCTAGATCAAATATTGTCTTGTACATGTTGGTGGAATACAGTCTATATATAATGTTGGCCACTGACAACTGTTGTAAACATCTATACTCTGTCCACCATATGTAGTTCACTATATATCAAAAAGACAAATTCAAACCCTTGTTCATCTTTAACTTAGAACATAGCCTACAAACAATGTAGTAGACAAAGTATCAATAGGGTTCAACTAGTATACATCAAAAAGTGATACTCCATGTATGAACAAAGCCTACTTGGCTCATAATCTTTATACACACAATTAAAGTATGTTATAGTCAGAGGCCAACATAAAATGTTGAGCTAACATAGGGGTCCCCTTGATAATAATCACAAAATAAACTGATATTATGTCTTGTTATATATCAAATCCAATAGCACAACACTATGTCAACTGTTCAAAACAAAATGTACATAATGTTAAACTCCCATCTATGTATAGGCCAAACCACAGTTGTTATGAACCTTCTTGTTAATCAGCAATATTATTCATGAAAAAAATATATTAAAGTGTGCTTGCAAAAAGGTTATAAAACCACAAACACAATTATACAATATTAATCAACCAAGATTAACTTGGTACCAAAACGGAGATATTTTTAGGAACCACCAAGTGATTTATAAGTTCCAGTTAGATATATCAGCAGTCCAAAATTGCACTACATTGACCCTATACATAACCAGTTAACTCAAAATAATGTCGGACGTTCAGTCCGTGCACTAATAATGCCACAATTCAATGTAACACCCTCGTCAACTGAAAATGGATAGAACAATGTTGAAAAACAGTTTCCCTAAATGCTAATCATGGGTCATGATAAATAACAACCATCGCTTAATAAGATATATTTTTAAAGCATTAGCGCAAGTATATGGTTGGTATGAAATTATTAAAACAAGCAAAACCTGTCCTTATAGTCCCAAACAAACAGTTAGATGAAATGTCATGTACGCCAAGCATTAACACATGTACATAGTTTGTATCAAGTTATTAAAAAAACAAAACATGTACTGATAGTCCCAAACAGACCATAAGATGAAATGTCATTTGCGCCGTGGATCCTTATTAAATGTTGAATTGTTGGCAAATCCCGATGTAGAGAAGGTATAATAATTGAGAGACCAGTCTAAATGCAGCGTATCAAAATGGAGTCCAACCCTAACACGATAACAAAAATCTAGGACCAGAACTCGTGAACATAATAAACACAAAGTTTTTTAGAAACCATACACTGCAATTCCGTTTCATCCAGTCCAAGTTTTCATGTATATTAGCGGATAAATGGCCAACAGTCAAAAATATATAAACCGGATCCAGTTAGCAAATGGTGAGGCCTGAAATCGAGACCCAATACCCAATGCACAGCTCCGTATATAACACAACACCCAAAGTTTAAAACAGAAATAAGATTCATCAACTCGTCTCCGTTGATGAGTCAGACATGAATTACCCCCAAATCTGAACAGTACCTTTGAGCTATTTAATGAACATGTTGTCTGTTTTCCATTCCGCATACAAGAGCCAGTAACTGCAAACTGTCCCAATTCGTTTATGCACAAAAATGAAGAATAAACAGTGGTTTCGAAAGAAGCCTAAACTCCTCGTTCCCAATTTTACGTTGAACCAAAAAGAGTAGAAGCCTCAAGGCAGGAGTCCTCTCCTACCAACGGTGAAAACCTAACGCCAACAGCAAGGAAAACCGACTAAAGCAAAACACCAACCCTCGCACGTACGGCTGCACGGCCAACCAACCTTGTAGAAAACACCAAAAGCCAGCAAGATGGTATCACCATTTATTCAGAGGCACAAAAAGGACAAAACATGTCCAGATCAAGAACTCATACTAGTTTCGGCACCAGCCTTCATCAGTGAGTGAAAAAAACATTCAAAAATACATGGTCAACGTCAGTTTAAATATGTGAATAAACCAATGACAGTGTAAACATTTGCATCAGGCTCTCAAATAGGATTTAAAGCAACATAACATTGCTCAAAAGGGAAAATGCATATAAATCCACATACAATGAAGTGTAGTAAATATAGTTTAAATAATGAGCTGTAATATCAATAAGCAAATAATTACATATAATCATATGTAAAATTTGGTCTTGAATAGCAAAAAGAAAAATATATATATGAAATATATATATAAAAAATAAAAATAAAAATAAAAATAAAAATATTTCCAAATAGTGAAGTGATTTATAAATGGTCATTGAGACCTGGGGGAAAAAGAGCTCCTAAGTGTGTGATCCAGTATTTTTCCTTGTGACTCAAAATACCTTGCCATCCTGTTTGGTTTTGCCTATTCCCTGTAATTTTATCAATGATTGTAAACATAAACTTAGCACTGGGATGTTGAACTGTATGTAAATAGAGGGCATTAGATGCTTTGTGGTTCCGTATATCACTACGATGTTCCCCAATTCTGATACGTAATGATCGTGAAGTTTTGCCAACATAGAATGATTTACATTGGCACGTGGCCAAATAGATAACCCAGCTAGTGGAACAATTGCCAAATATCCTGATGTCATATACTTTGCTAGTATTAGAGCTCGTAAATTGTTTAAGCTGGTTGACATAGACACAAGAAACGCAATGTCCACACCTGAAAGTTCCCAATAATTCATCCCCCAATAAGGTAAGTTGTTTAAATTTGGCTGCCCCACTTTCTCTATGTTTGTAATGAGAAAATAGTGTGCCTAATGTTTTGCCACGTCTGAATGAAAATGAACATTGTTGATCTAGTATCCCCCTCAAAAAGTCATTAGCTAATAAGATGTTCCAATTCTGGTTCACGGCTTGTCTGACTGTCTGATGATTTTTGCCCAATGTAGTGATTAGTCTCACCTTAGAATGATTGATGTTATGAGTTTTGTCCCTATATTCCAACAGTGTCTTTCTATCTTGATTGTCTGAATATATCCTAGCTAGATCTATATCAGAAATGCTATAACCCCGGTCCAAAAATCTGGTGAGTAAATCAGTTTTGGCTATAGAGTAATCATGTAAGCATGAATTAATTCTCCGAATCACAGGTCTCATAACTATCTTTAATCCCGATCATAACACTTCCACCTGATTTTTTGTTAGAATGTCTGTTACAGTAAAAACATTTATTCTCTGACAGAAATGATTTCCAGTCATTGTTCTTTAACCATGTTTCCCAAACAATAACAACATCAATCTTGTGGGAATGATGCAACTTTTCCAATTAAAAAAAAAACTGTATTATTAATGCTCCTAGCATTAACAACCATCACAAATGCATTAAATGTTGCTATCTGTGAACTGTTAAATTTTTGACCTGGCAAAAATGCCTAGTGTTTGTCAAATATTGCAAAATATCTGCTGCAAAAATTCTCTTCCCTGATCTTGACAAATGCACGCAATCCTGTCTGAACACGTGTGCCCAAAACTAGGCTTGGATGCTCTACACATTTCCATTTTTTAAATCAGGACATTTTTTCCATGTAGGCATTTAACAAAAAAATATTTTCATTCACGGTGACCTGAGTATCCTGTCTATAGGTGATTTGTGAGAAATACATCCTAAAACCAGTACAAGCTATAGTATCTAAGAGGGCTGTCAGTTCCCTACTAACAGTTAGAGAATCCTGCAGATGAGATCATTTGTACCGACATGAATAAAAACAGATCTGTACTTCCTTACATTAAGGCATTCAAAGGCTTGTCTCACATGTTCTATTTTTGCTCATGGCAAGCATAACACTATTTAATGTTTATTATCTTCTCTGCAAATGTAAGTATCAGTTCCTCCATTAACTGACTCTCCAATTACAAGAAGATCTTTGTTGACCAGCTCTGAATAATCTGCAACATCTAATACAGTAATATCTGATCTTTCGATTGTTACAAAGGATAGATCTTCATCATCATTAGTCTTATTAATCCCACTGTTTTCATTCTGTATTAAATTTTCATCCAGCTGGTATTATAACTCTACAGCTTGAGCCATGTAGTCGACTTTCTGTCTACTTACAGTAATGTTCTTCAATCCTTTCAAGTTCAGTTTTGATTTCTTCATTTTAACCTGACCCCTTGCCTCTTTTTTCTACCTTCTCTTTTGGAAAAATGATACCTTTTTCAGTAGACTGAAGGTTTTCTGATAGAAAAATAGTATCATTCCCTGTAACCTGTGTGTTACATAACAAAGCACTGCAGTATCCTTTTTAGTATGTATTCTCTTTACTTTGCAGACATTAATCAGTTTCTTTTTCTTCCTTGTTATACGTTGTGAACATCCTTTCTTTCTGTTTTGTTTCCTTCTAAACAATCTGGATCCAGAGATTGCTGAATACTTACATCCAGAATTCAAATGTTTTGTTTCATAGGGGTTGAATGATCTTTACAGATAACAGATGCATTATTTCCTAAATGTGTTCTATTTGTTCTTTGCCTAACATTATTTATCTCACCAGTCCAGTCATTAATATATGAAACAACAGTTCTCCAAGCCATGCCAACTGACAAGTGCAATCATCATCAAGTCTAGATTTAATTCTAACAACGGTAAGCAAATCATCCAACTTTTGACACGAGGAACACAGATCACCAGTGTTATCAGTTGTTACCTTTAAATATGCATAGCATGTATTACACTGTACAAGATATTTGTGCATTAGCAAATCATTAATTGCATACTCATTTAAGGAATCCATATTCAGTTTCAAATGAATAAAATATTGTAAAAGAAAAGAATAATTAAAATCAGTAACTGCAGAATTCTAAGAGAACTTAAATCAACTTCTATGGCAAAAATCACATAAGCCATATACAACTAAATACTAAAATAAGTACAGTAAAGTTGTTCTGACCATACAAATTCTGCAAGCCCATCAAAGCTGTAATTCTTTTATGTTACTATTGCTTGCAGCTGCACTTCTTTTAACAGTAAAGATCAATAAATCACAAACCAAGGTTAGATTGTTTAGATATACTCTGGATTTTCCTGCAGTCTGTGTGAATTTATAGCTGTCTAAGCCCCTTGGGATGGCTAGAGCTTGCCTGTCTTAAACATATCCCTTTCTAACAACCAGCAATAAAATTAAAGGTAAAACAACAAAAATATAAATCAAAGTAAATCTTGTTAACAAGCTATTCCTTCCTACCTATAAAGAGTGAAAACAATAATAGCAAATACAATATAAATTCAAATAAAACCTCTCTTACCAGTCAACTCCACAGTAAATCACAAACCAAGGTAGGATTGTTTAGATATGCTCCCTTCTTCTCAACTCCTTTCATCACTTCAGTTTTAGCTCTAAGATAGTTTGAGAGTTATCTGTCCAACAGATCTTTCACTGTCAGAATAGTTCTTAATTTATTATTTCTTCTGGTGTTCCCCAAGACTTTCTATTCAGCCACATACTCTTTACTATCTTTATAAACAATCTTCACATAAAACTCCAGAAACCCAACATTGTCCCTGGACTGGTGGCTATCTGTTCTGATCCCCTTCAATGCAGCATCATTCCTCTTTACATTTAATCTGACATCAACAAATTTTCATATATATATATATATATATATATATATATATATATATATATATATACTCAAAGAAAAGCAACTCATACTAAGCTGTAAAAAATATATATACAGTATGTATATATATATATATATATATACATATATATATATATATATATACACACATGCAAGAAACTGAAGCTCTTTCCAATCCAGTCATGAAAAGAATATTGTGAACCAATGATCGTAATTATCCAGATTAGCCTCTTTTTTATCCAATGGAAAAAGGTCCAGGAAGTAAATATTTTAGCATAAAAATTTTCTCAAAGGGCAGTAAATAGTGATTCTTGTGATATTCACTTCAAAAAATAACCAATACATACTATTTCTTCTTAAAACTAATTGTGAAAATTTAGCGACCACTCAGTTTTCATTCAGTAAATTCATAACTATTATATCTCTATACGGTCCACTTATAACCAAGTTGATTTCTATGTAGAGACTGATCTCTATCTTGGTATGTGACTGATTGGCTAAGATTGGACTGGATAGAGCTTCACTTTCTCGCATGTGTTTAAATATGTATAGAACTGAACTAATTGGCATAGAAAGAAGAAAGCCTCATAACAACGAATGTCTTCTAATATAAATGGACTGACCTACTCAGAGTTTATAAAGAGCATGGCCAGATCATATACTAAATAAGCGGAACATCTTTTTGATATAAATATACGCTCTTATTGGAAATTCATTGTGCATGAAAGCACTGACTTCCTGAACGTTTTTTGACTAGCCAAGACAAAACGCAGGCTTAGAAAACATACTACTCCTGACTATGTTTTTTGATTGGATTGGATAGAATTGTAATGTGATTCTATTGGACTCCTGAAGAGGAAGTTTAATGCTAAATGATTGGCTAAAGAATGTGGGCGTCTATAGGAAGCAAAAAAGTGATTGGAGATTCACTTTTTTAAAAATTTTAATGACACAGTTCGAAATATACGATCTGAGGAAGGCTAAAAAGTCAAAAGTGCTTATCAAATCAAACTGGATTACAAGTTTTTTTTATTTTAATTTGGCAATAAATAGTTTTAACAGTTTTTGCTGCCGTGGTGGTTTACTAAACATTTTGCTTTTTGTTGGTTTCTTTCTTCATTCGAACTGGATTACAAGTTTTTTATTTTACTTTGGCAATACATAGTTTTAACAGTTTTTGCTGCCGTGGTGGTTTACCGAAGATTTTGCTTTTAAAGTGGTTGGCTGATAACCAGCCTGCTTGGTTAGCTTTCTTATTAATATAAATATAGCAAATACATAAAGTATTAGTCTGTAGAGTCAGTTAACTGGCTGTTTTCTTTGGCTTACCTATACACAGGACAATGGGAGATCTCAAAGTCATTCTGTAAGCACTGCTCAGATGCTGCACATCAGTTATAACAGCCCACTTCTTACCATTGACACGGTTATTAGTTACAGGGTCAAAGTCTGGTGCACTGTGTTTGAGAGCAGTGATAAAGATCATTGTGTGTCTGGGAACCTTGAAAGTTACAAGGCAGCAATGATGGTGAATAAAGATTCTGACAGAAATGTTAATGACATTTAACTTAATTCTGGAATACTTTTCAAAAGTTTATAAAGTTTGGAAAGATATATATATATATATATATATATATATATATATATATATATATATGTATATATATGTTTTTTTTTGTCACAGTAGCACAAAATACACTTTAACAGGCTTAAATGGCCACAAGGCAACTTGCCTAGTGTTTACCCGTGAGAGTGGAGAAAGACCAGACAAGAAATGAATGATTTAGATGCACTACACTGATGTTTTTAAATTTAGGCAGCAGGAGTTTGGCATAATGGTTAAGGTGCTTGCCTCAGAGACAGAAGATACAGGATTTGAGTCTCACCTTTGAAAGGGAAAGTGGCTAGACTTAAATGACCCACAGGGTCAGCTAGTCTAGTCCTCACCTGTGAGCCCATAAAAAGTATCTTACCCTTGGCCTCGAGTTACTTATTTTCCATTTTCTTATTTTACATGTAGCTTTGTGTTTAACATTCCCTGCGCATTACAATAAGCTACCAGTCAATATGTTGTGTAAGCTTTGGTAAATTCTGATACATGATAGCAGAAACCATAGTTACAAAGGTTTAGACCCCCAGGAAAATGAATATTTCCCTGCATTATTACCATTTCTAATTCATCAGTCTGCAAGATAGCAATCCCTATCTTGAGACCTAAGCACTAATTCTATATATCTTCCTTATAAGACATAGTCAACGGTGGCTTACCATGGTAATGGACCATTGTCCACGAGCATGAGTCATCATCTCATCATCGGGGGGGGGCGGGTGCAGTCGAGAACTCCCTATTTAAGGGAAGTGCTACTGTTTGTGCTTGCGGAATTCGTCACCAGGCATGTCGTTTGGATGAGGATGGAGCCAGCTGGCAGCGACCTTCTGACAGTACCATGAGCATTTTAGTCTTCTGTACAGGGCTGGTATGCTATAGGAATTTTATTTAAAAAAAAAAAAATTATAATAATAATAAAAGGATTTTTTGGGGTTGTTCTGCAGGTCATGCAGGGAAGCCGGTGGGGCAGTTTTTTTAAAAGGCAAATATATATATATATATATATATATATATATATATATATATATATATATATATATATATATATATATATATATATATATATATATATATATATATACACACACACACATATATATATATATATATGTGTGTGTGTGTGTGTGTGTGTGTGTGTGTGTGTGTGTGTGTGTGTGTGTGTAGTGAGAGGCTTACCTCTCAGCTGTACAGATTTTTACAGAATGTCTGGTCTTTTGCCTTATATTTTTGGTCTGGTACCCACAGAATTTCTGATTTTCTGGATTTTTTGTGGCAAATCATCAAGGATTGAATTCACTAAATAATGATAATCATTTGAGTTGCAGACTTTATATCCTTCAGAAAATGCTTGGTAACCCAAGACCTTTTATTCTAGCAAATTTCTTAGCTTTTAAGAGCAGTATTTAAAATTTGTCCCTATTTTTGAGGTTTGTCCTCCCATTATTTTTGGCTTTGTCCAGAATTTTTATGTTAAGAGGAAATAAATATTCATTAAAAAAAACAGTGAAAGATAGAGGCTGATGTACAGTGTGCTCTTGGACATAGTTTATGATTGCTGGAATCAGTATGATGTAGATGAATATGGTTTGCTTCTTTATTTCAGCAGTTTTGTTTAATGCACTATCTTAGGCAGTTGAATCATGCTTTAATTAATTAAGGCAAGTTGGGTGGGAGCCTGAGTAGTTGGGGGCATATATCCTATCATGTTTTGTGTTAGCCTTTTGGATGGATGTATCAGTAAAGGGGGAGCTTATTTAGGTCAGTAGCTGTGTCTTGTTTTATGGCAGTTTGATTTATTATGGGGGTAAATTTTGTAGGCTGACTACAGAGAATTCAGTCAATTTTGTTTATGTTCTAGTGGGGGCTGGGCGTAGATTAAATGGTATTACATAATTCAGTGTGTGATGGTATTTTGGGTACAGTGAATTTATAATAAAATTGTAAGGTTAGTATCAAACCTTATTAAGTTTTAGGCACAACATTCCAGATAAAAGGTAGTATATAATGTTACCTCAGCATTTAATTATTTGGTTGTACACACCCCTTGTTTTGTCACAGCGTTTTTTTGTGAGAAAGTGTAATGACATTCTGGAACTCTTTCAGCAGCCCAGCTAGTATTAGTCACAGTGACATTTTCAAGGAAGGAGCAGGGAAATATCCTGGGGAAATATACATTCCAGAACCTTCAGCAATATATATATATATATATATATATATATATATATATATATATATATATATATAGAGCAGAACAGCATCCAAGCAGCCCATTATTTCTTTTAAAATATCTGGCACTTTGTATGACTCTTAGTTGATCAGATCCCCCTTCTTTTTTTTTTTTTTTACGTTCTTCCCTGTGCTAATTCTTTTTATCTTTCAGGTTCAGCCATGGTGCAGTCCATTAAAGAGAGATGGTTGTGTTTATCTCAGGAAGCTCAAGGCTTGCTACTTGATTTAGAAAAGGTGGGGGCAGCTGACCAAAGCCTGAATTCCAGGAGGAGACCTTCAATGAATCCAGAATAAGGCACAGCTCTGGGAACACCTCCAGCTAAGAAGGCTCGAAAAAGACAGTCAGAGATGCTTCAGGCCAAAAGGTCACCCCTTCCTGCTCATCCAACATATCTACAGAAGCACAAGGTGATGTCTGTGTAGGGGCTACAGGGCTTGCTATTAGTGGTAAGGGTCAATCTGCTGATAATAGTTTAGAGGATTTTATAATTTTTTTGCCTGAACAGGGTAGAGTTAGGCTGTTTGATTTAGCCTTAGAGAGAAACTTTGTTGTTTGTACACCTTTGGGTCCGGGAGTGGGAGCAGGTATTGATGTTGACCAAATGATGCAGTTACCTTTACCCAACTTACATGGGGAATCTGAAGAGGTCATGGATTTAGAGAGGGAGCTCCCACTCCAGTCAGATGAGTGTATCCCCCAATTATTGTCTCCCATGGCTACCCTCAGGTTCACATATTCCAAATCACCTGGCTGTCACATCGCAACAAGTTAAGGATAACATTTTAAAAGGGGAGTTTGTAGATATATTTGATCTAGTTAGATTATGAGGGTATAAAGCACATACAGGATGCTGATAACACATCCAACAAGGATTTGATGGCAGCCTTAGCGGCCATTGGGAAGAAGGAGTCAACCAGGTCACCTGTGAAGAACTGGGATACTTGTTGTCTAGATTTTCTGGTATTTATGGACGTAATCATTGAGAAGGATCCCACCCAAGCACTGCCTTTATTAGCTTACTTTGTAGCCATAAGGGAAGCTCACCATGTGAAGGGGGGGTATGGGGTGGATGAATTATGATCAGTGCTTCAGGAAGCTTAAAGTCCATGGTAGTTCCCTCAGGTGGCAGTCTAGGCACCCTGACATATGGCTCAGTGCCATGATGGACAAGGATGTGCCTATGGACATTGATGGAGAGGCTGCTAATACAAAAGCTACAAGGTTTTCCTGGGTATTCAATCAAGGAAAATGTGTCTGGCCCACTTGGAAATATAACCATTTGTGTTCAGGATATGGGAGGGGTCATCCTGCTTCCAGATGTTGGGGCTTATTGCCTAAGGACAGGAGGAATTTGTTTACATCTTAGTCAGATACAGAGGCTGGTAAGTGGCGTGACTTTTCCTTTCATGCCAAGCCACCTTTTCATGCAAACAAGGGGGGCTTTGGGAAGGGGCCCAAACATGCCACATTGGGCTTATTTCCCCATATGTCTAGATAAGTTATCCGATTTTTCATCATATTACCTGGATCAAAGGGCAGCAGCCATCCTTATTAAAGGTTTTCCCTAGGCTTTCCAGTCTACTCCACAATGCCATTAGATTCCAAGTAAGATGAAGACATTACGGCCAGGTTAATAAAGAAAGAGCAATGAGCTGGCAGGATAATTGGCCTCTTTTCATCCCTTTCATGGTTTTTATTTAAAATTTCCCTTATCAGCCTGGTTCCCAAGAAACAGGAGTGTGAGTTCAGATTGACTAATCAATTATCCCACCCAGCAGGGGGGGGGGGGTCAGTCAATAATTTTATTGACACCAAATTGACCAAGGTACACTACTGTTCTTTGGATCAGGTGGCGGAAGTCATCATGGGCTCTATGGACCCCTAGCTCTGTAAGATTGATATACAATCTGCTTTCCATCTTCTCACAGTGAGACAAGAGGATTGGCCTTATTTAGGTTTTCATTTCAATGGAAAGATATTTTTCAACATTTCAATACCAATGACGTGTCCTGTGACTTGTGCGATGTTTGAAGGATTTAGCGCAGCTTTACATTGGTGTTGGCAAAAGTGGACACCCTGTCAGTCAGCGGTACACTACCTAGATGAGTTTTTGATAGTGGGAAGGGTCTGGATGGTGCTTTGGAAGGGATGTACATTTTCAAGCAGCTTTGCAGCAAGTTGGGGGTACCCTTGGGCTTAGACATAGACACCACTGTTAACTCTTTCAAGCTTCCACTGCCCAAACTGTGACAAGTCCAACAGCTACTTTGGAGATTTTTGTGTTTCAGCAAAGTACGGGTAGGTGACATCATGCAGTTACATGGTTTGTTGAATTTTGCCTGTAGGGCAGTTTCTCCAGGCAGAACCTTCCTGCAGTCCAGGTCTAACTTGTTGAAAGGTAACAGGCCCAATAACCAACTTGTCAGGTTGACTAGATACATTAAAGAGGAAATTTGGTTATGGTTTACTTTTTTGAGTCAGTTTAATGGAGTTCCTTTTGGCAGTCCCCTTGGACCACAGCCATCGACCTTGAGCTTTTTACTGATGCAGCTGGGGGGGGGGGGGGTCCAGTATAGGGAGATTTTTTATGGATAGCTGGTTTGCTGAAAGGTGACTGGAAAGTTTGTCTGTGGGGAGGATGAGGAACATCATGTTTCTAGAGATTTTTCCCATCTGAGTGGCAGTATTAGTATGGAAGGATAGATTACATGAGAAGAGGATCATTTCTCACTAAGATAATATTGCAGTGGTTCACACTGTCAAACAAAGTTCTTCCAGATCTAGGAGGGTCCATTTATTCATCAGGCTTTTATGTTTGCTGAGGTTACAGATTAATTTGTCATTTTCATGTGCTCATGTCCCTGGCTATCTTAATCCTATAGTTGATAGCCTTTCCAGGTTTCAGTTTGCCAGGTTTCATATCTTGGCCAAGCATTCAGTTCCAAAGGATACCTCATTTCCTTCAGGAGTCTGGCTAATTGGAGAAGACTAGCATTATTGGTTTGGAAAGTTCTTAGACCAGCAAGACTAGGAAAGCTTACTTGTCATCTCTACAGGTTTTCAAAACATTCTACAGGTCTTTGATCCCTGGTCCCAGGCCATGAGGAGTACAGTTGTTGCTACAATTTTTAGTGGCTAGGTCCACAGCAGGGGATTCACCTAAAACTTTGAAAGTACACCTTGCAACTTTAGGAGGGTTGGAGCATTTTCAGGGCCTTCAGGCTGTATCAAGACATTGAGTTGTGGGTTATGGGAAGATGCTTAAGGGTCTAGAGCACATGCAGGGACCTTCCCAGGATTCCAGAAAACCCACTGGGAGACAACTGCTTGTTATTCAAGGTCTTTACAGGACCATTTGTGAATTTTCAATTGTTTGTTTCTATAGCCCTTTGTTCACCTCTTTGTATGCAGGTGCTTTCCGGGCCAATGAAATTCTTTACCTTTGTTGGGAGGATCTTGTCATGACTTGGTTAAAGAAATCCAAGACTGACCAAGTTGGTAAAGGTCAGCCTGGAAAAGACTAGTGGGCTAGTCACTTGCTCCATGCATTGGGTTAGTTTGCTTTTTAATATCACCCCCCTTAGAGAAGAGGTTGAGTCTGGTTTTCATGCAGGCCCCCAGCAGGCCTTTTAACCTATCAGAGATGAATGCATTTCTTAGGCTGTTCTTGGCAGGGAAATGAATTCACCCACAAGGGTACTCCTCCCATTCCTTTTGGATAGGTCATACCTTAGACTTGGTCATGAAAGGGCAACCTGTGCAGGTCATTCAAAGAATAGGAATGTGGGTCTCTGATGCCTTTTTGTCATACATCAGGCATTAATTTTTGTTTCTGTTGCAAAGAAGGAGATGATTTAGCTCTTGGGCCATTCTTTTATTCAGAGACCATCCTTCCAAGCCTTGGCCTGCCTGGCTGGTCACACAAGTTTTTTTTATAGTAACCTGTGGACATTTAATTCTTTTGGTTTCCTGGGTCTTAGTTGGTTTCAATTTTTAGAAATCTGGCATAAGATTACAATGGAAGAAGCCTTGCCCAGCACTGTGATAATTCACCTTGGGGGCAATGATCTGGGTCAACCCAAAAGAAGATATTGTTGGCCAGAATATTTTTTGATATTTATTTTATTTATTTATTACATTTGTTAACTGGGAAAGTCTTACTGGGCCAGGAGCCCATTTTCAATGGAGGCCTGGGGAGAAAAGCTCCAAAACAGTGCAATAAATTATTTGAATATCTCAACAGTAGTTCAGTTTACAGATTTCAAAACCATTAAATACAATCCCTTTTTACAAAAACTTAAGTCAAGCTAGGCAACAATATAGCAGGCTACACAAATTAGCATAGTTAGACCTGGAATTTGAGATTCCATTTGGTTACAAGTTTCATAAAGAGACGTAACAGTGTTGGCATATTAGCAAGGAGGGTTAATTCAAAAGAAAAACTTTAGATAGTAGGAACTCAGGGAAAAATAATAGTAGTTGTAGTACTGTAAAAAACAATATGGGGCAGGAAGTGGTGGGAGTGAGGACAGATGGATCTTAGCCTGGGGTAAGACAGGAGCACAGCCAATGATTAGCTAGTTAGTTTAGTAGTAGTTATTTGAACTCGTGATGGTGTGGGTTTTTAGTGACTGTAGGAGGAAGAGTATTCCATAGTTTAGTAATTTTATTAGAATAGAGACAAGTCCCTGTGATGGTTATGGGATTGCGTGACCTTTAGCATAAGTTTATTGGAGGATCTGAGGGTCCTGGGGTTGAGACTGGGTTGGGCAAGATTGGAGAGGGCAGGACAATTAGTGGGTAGCTGAATTATCTTGTGGACTGTTAAAAGTTGGTTGAGAGCTACAAGGTTGGGGAGTTCCGCCATTTTAGTTGAGAGAGCACAGCACAGTAGTGAGTCCTGTGTGGGGTATTCAAGGCAAACTTGGCAATTTTGTGATAGCAAGATTTGAGATTGTTTAGGTCCAATTTGCGAAGGTTGGTGAGTATGGAACATTGGCTGCAGCTATATCTGAAAGTAGCATTCTTTTGGTCCACCATCATAGGTTCATAGGTTGGTACTAGGCTATCAGCCCTAGGGCCTATACAAGCCTAGCCATAACAACTCCCTGGCTATTTCTTCCCACACTATTTACTTCCCTAGACCCTTGTCTAACAGGGCGACTGACGTGATCCCCGGGGTGAATTTCCTTTCTCCCATCCAATTGTCAAGGTTCCTTTTGAAGAGGGCCAAAGAGGCACTCTGCTTGACATGTATGGGCAATCATCCCTAGACTACTGGAGGAGGCACTAGATGGCCAAATGCCATTGAGAGAGTGAGGCATTTTAACAACCACAGAGTCAAGTGGGCTGCTAGCCAAATTGATTTTCATGTCAATGAGCACAGTGATATTGATAGACTGGAGCCTGATTTGTATGATTTGGACAATGTTCATTTAAATAACCTGGGTTTTGATTTGTTTATTCTGGATATGGTTGCTGCTATTCAAAAAGTTTTCAAACATTAACTTGTTTTCTTTCATAACCTAAATTTATTTGTGAGGCTGTTGTTTTTAGGGGAATGACATAGTATGCCAGTTTGGCAGTGGCCTTATGGCTTCACCCCACTTATGTTTCCCTCTGTTCTTGTTCAGCGGCCTTGACTCTCCTCAAGTTGGACCAAGATTTGACTGGCGGTCACATCAAGGGGTATGTGGATTGTAAGTATGAGTTAAATGGGTTTGCCACCAAGTCCGAGGTAGCCAGGAATATGCACCCAGTTTTCTGTTTAGTGGCAGCCACAACAGGTGGGTGTATGGTTTTATGGTATTTGTTAATATGTTGCATATGAATTATTTATGGCATCACTATTGGTTGTCCTTGACTGTTATATAATAGAAGGATGCAAAGTCAGTCTGGTGTGTTTTATGACTCAGCTCAGTGGACAATGATGACTTACTGTGGACAATGATAACTTACTGCAGTAACGGTCTATTGACCATGAGCAATGAGCACAAGTTGTCATCTCATCATCAGGGGACAAGAGCAGGTGAGCACTCTCTATTTAAGGGAAGTGCTGCTATTCGTGCCTACAGAATTTGTCAACAGGTATGTCGTTCCACCAACCCAACCCTCCATGCAGGGTCAGGCAGCAGCCTTACAGCTTCACCACCTTGTGTTCCTCCATGCCCTTGTTCAGTGGCCTCAGTGAGTTAAATGGATTTGCCACCATGTCCGAGGTAGCTAGGAATGCGCACCTGGTTTTCTCTGAGGTGGCAGCCAGAACAGGCAGGTGTACACCAACTAGACTGGTGATACTTTGATGGTATTTGTTGATATGTTGCATATCAATTACTTTTGGCATCACTATTGGTTGTCCTTGACTGTTATATAATAAAAGGATGCAAAGTCAATCTGGTGTGTTTTATGACTTGGCTCAGTAGACAACAGCTCTTTTATAAAAGGCTGCAAATCCACAACACTATATCTGTAGTTAAGTTAGGAAAAACAAAAAGAATGAAATATTAGGAGAAGAACTGCTATCAGATGTCTTTGGATACAAAGCTTTGTGAGCACTGCTGTTACTTGTAGTTTATGCTGCTGTTACTCTGGTCATTCAGAACCAGTAACCACCAAAATTCAGGATTATTTTCTGATAGGTGCACAGAGCTCAACTTGCATACTCGTACAGACACACACACACACACACACACACACACACACACACACACACACACACACACACACACACACACACACACACACACATACACACACATGCAGATAACACAGTCCTAACCTTATCATTCCCAAACAGGTTCTAGATAAAATGCCATTCCTTTAAATTGGAGAAAATTTATGTTGCATTTTAGAAACCTGTCAGTTGTTTGTAAAGACCTGGCAAAAATCACTTTACATACAAAACAAGGGAACAGTAGCCAAACTGTCAGTACTGTGAAGCATTGTTTGAATTTCAAGTTCACAGCCTCATGGAATGTTATCCTGCAATTTCTGCAGTTTGATTGGATATAGTAAAGGTCATTATCTGACAGGAAATGGCAGCAAAATCAGATCACTGTTTTCCCAGTTGGGAAGGAGGAAGCACACATGAGGAGAACAAGTTGGAAATGCTGTTTTTTTTTCTGTTTTGATATTTTTTCTTCAGCTTACAAAAAAGAAAAAAACCCTCTGGGGAACATATTTCCTGGTTGATTAACAACTGTCTCTTTCAAGAAGTGCATTAGTAATGCTGAAATGCTGTCACTGCCAATATAACACCCTGCCAAGCATGCTTGCTTAGGTAACTAATATTTATCTTAGAATACGTGCAAGAAGCAATCGAGTTTTGTTAGAACTCCCTCATGTTACAGATGTAGCTATGTTCTTAGTTTGTGCAGGTGTATATAGCTAAATAGTTTTAATAAAATAAAAACCACCTGGAGAAACTGAAATTCCTCTAATATACATTGTTTACCACTTTCTTCCTATAACTTTTTAATCATTGAGTTTAACGTGCTTTATCATGCTGTTACAGTCATTTTTTTATTAAATACATTTAATACTGATCAAACTGTCACGATTTGGTTACTTTTATTTTGTGTCATCTCTAGTTAGTTATCCATTACTCTCACATCACAGTATACAATGCTAGTGCATATTACTACTGTATCTATGACTGATTTATGTTCAAAGTATGAGATACTCTTGCCAGAAAAACAGCTTCTTCCTTCAAGAAATGATAAAAGGATGGGGTTTAGCCCTGAACAGCTGTAATCAGAATGAAGGGACAACTGATCATGTAAGGGTGCTCCTGTCTTACATGATAAACATTTGTCACTGATGACAACGTGATTTCCTTTTCCTGAAAATGTCTGTTCATCCCCTTAGGAGTGGCAGATGGAAGAAGACAGGTGTGGCAAAAACACAGGAAATCATCATTCTGCAGGGTATTCATTATAACGGATCTTCACGAAGAAGCCACTGCAAAATGTATATCTACTCACTGGCAAACCATACTGTTCCTGACTTTTTCCCCCTAGGTTGGTTTTGTTCCCCTGCAAAAGAAGATGCGAGACTCTGGTACGGACATTTGGTGACTTGAAGCTCCTCTATAAGCAGAGCTGACAAGCACCTACATCAATTCTTCAAGGCACAAAACCTACTTTGAGAAGCATGCTATTGGGAGACAAATTAAATAGCATGCATATGTAATAACAAGAAACTATAAGCAAAACTTTAATAGTACAGAACAACATTATATTTTTATACTAATAAAAATAACAATACGGTTATACAAATGGAAAAGGGGGGTGGAGGGAGGGTGATACTTTTACTGCTTCTGTGGTCTATCTTTGAAGATCTATTGCTATAACGAATATCTCACAAAAGTGTACTACTTTACTTCAGAGAGAGAGTTGCTCTTGCAGGAAGTCATATAACATGTGGCAAGACTTCCAAGCAACAAGTAGCTCCCGGGCTGTGGGCAGTTACATGCCAAAGCTTATCCTATCTGTAGCATAAGCTTCTCGCTTCTTCTGTTTAATGAATTTGCAGAGAATAGTCCACATTTTTGTCTCTACTAATATATTGTGAGTACAAACATTCTTATAAAAGAAAGGTTCATGTTCACTGGCACTTGTATTATAAAGCATTGTATGGAGATTTGTAGATTAGATACTGCAGTTCAGAGATTCTTCTTTCAGAGGTTGCCATCACCAAGAAAATGAAGTGCCATGAATGGTACATCAAGACCACTGAAGTTTTGAGTTTAAAAAGTAGCAAGGTTAACTTTTCAAGGTCGAATTTCAAATTTCATGGGGAATGTACATGTCTTTCTGGAGGTCTTAAATGTGTAACTTCTTTAAGAAATCTTCTAACTAAAGGAGTAGCTGTCTCATGAGGAAATGCAGGAATACAGCGTGGTATTGAAGAGCAAGCTAAAATAGCTTCAAACAGATGGCTAAAATTGTCAGATTACCTTGAAACTGGGCAGTTAAATGGATTTAATCCCTGCCTTTTTGTTCACTTAGAAAATATCTTCTTATTCAGAATATAAGAGTTTCTAGTACTAGGTCTCTTAGCTTCATTTAGGATTTTTAAAATTTCAGACGAAAAGTACTTCATTGTTAGGAATCAAAATCCAGTCCTAAATGTTACATGGTTGAAAGACTTCTGGGTGGTATGAAAAATGTGTTATATTGACAGTGTCATGCAATTAGTACTGAGATACATAAGGAGAGAAAATCATTTATAGCTTGGCCAAGATAAGGCTATCAAAATCAGACTTGCCCCATCTAGTTTTGATTTCAGAAGTACTTTCTGAATTAGTGCAACTGAAGAAAGGCATGTGCATGTTCTTTATGCCAAGAAAATGAGAAGGCATCCAGTCTGAAAGCTCTTGGCACATGAAGTAGAGAAAAGAAAATCAGAACTTGTGTATTTTCTAGCCTATGGGATAAGTTAGGACTACAGGTTAAGCAAAGTACTACTTTGTCCACCTTTAAGGCTAGTCTTGACACTTTGATGGGAATACACAAATTTACACTGAGGGTCATCATGTATAGCCCTACTTGATTTGGGAGGTGAGCACTATTAAATGCTCATAAAGGTTGGCAAGAACTTTTAAGTTTGTCTACTTAAAGGAGTACATGGCTAGGTATCTTATGGTCCTTGTAATTGCTTGCCTATTACTGTTCCTATGTTCCCACACTTATGTATAGGTTCATAGGTAGGTAGGTACTAGGCTATCTGCCCAAGGGCATTTATAAGCCTAGCCAGAGTGTGTCAGCTTTCGCTGCCCCATTGATTAATTAACTGATCCTCTATCAAGCATAGCCAATGAAGTGATCCCAGGGGTGTATTTTCTGTTACCCATCCACTCATCAAGGTTTCTCTTGAAGAGTGTTAGTGAGGGGCATGACATAATTTGAAATTTTGTTCCAAAGCATGTGGAGTCTCTGTGACAGGAATCTATCCCTCCAGCATGTTCTATTTATTGTTGTGGTGAGGTTTAGCTCACTAGAGCACGTGGCTCACAGTGACTTGGATTTCTTTAGGTGGAGCATGTCTATCAATTCTGAGTTGGACATGGCTTTGTAAGTCAGGCAGAGATCACCTCTGAGTAACCGATATGCCACTGAGTACAGCCGGAGATTTTTCAGTCAGGCTGCATAGGACATATGTTTGAGACCAATAATCCTCTTGGTGAGGTACTTTTGTGGTCTTTCCAGCTGTTGGAAGTGTCTTGTGAGGTACATCCCAAATGGGGCATTATACTCTATGATGGGTCTAATGAGTGACGAGTAGAGGGGCACTATAACCTCTTTATTTCTAGATGCGAACCCTTTAGTAATTAGATGGGCCACATAGAAGGATTTCCTAACTACATTGGCAATATGATTGTCAAAGGAGAGATTACTATCTACCTGGGTCCCCAGATCTCTTATTACCTCTTCAGTATTAAGGGGGCTGCCACCTATGTGGTAATTCATGGGTGTTTTATTTTTCTATGCTTTTTTTGGCATTTAGCCTGAGGCCATGTCTTTGACACCAGGTGTCCTTCTCAGTAAGGCCCTTTTGGAGGATGTCCATGTCAGCCGGAGAGTCAATTATGGCTCCCAGTTTGCAGTCATCAGCGAACTTGATCAGCCATAGTCCTCCTGTGTTTGCCTTTACTTCTGAGAAGTATATGCTGAACAGTAGGGGTCCCAGGACCGAGCCTTGCGAGACACCACTTGTGACTGGTTTAGAATCGGTCCTGGAGCCCGCTATTCTTGCCATGTGAATTCTGTCTGTAAGCCAGTTGGCAACCCATCTCATGATGTAGGGGTTTATGTTCAGGCTGGTGACTTTTTCTGTAATACCCGAGTGGGGAATGATGTCAAAAGCCTTGACGAGGTCAAGGTAGGCTGTGTGAACCACCTTTCCCTCGTCTATGGCCTTGGTGACTGTCTCGAAGAAATCAACCAGGTTTAGTAGGCATGATCTGCCCTTAACAAAGCTGAACTGAGTTAGATCAAGTGTTTGGAGGTTCTCAATGTCTTTGTTAATGAGTTCCATGATGATGCACTCCATAGCCTTGCAGACCAGACTAATCAGGTGATAGTTACCAGGGTCAGTTCTGGCCCCTCCTTTGTGGACAGGAATAACCGTTGCTGTGCACCATTCTATGGGCACGTAGCCTGTGGAGAGGTTGAGGTTGAACAGCGTGTTTAGTTGGGGGGTTAGTTCGTTCTGTAGCTCGTGCAAGACGCAGCCTGAGACACCATCTGGTCCCATTGACGCTGTGTTTTTGGCTTTTGAAAGGGCTGTTTTCACCTGTGCATCTGTGATTTTTGGGACACTACACTTTTCCGGTATTGTTGTGGGCCCTTTTGGAGGTGAGAGGGGGGTGAAGTTTGCACTGAATCTATCTGCCAGGATGTTGGCAATATCAGTAGGTTCAGTATATTTTGTGCTATTTTGCACCAGTTCAGTGTATATCTGCGAGTTGCCACTTAGATTCTTAACATAGCTAAATAAGGCTTTGTGGTTATCTTTTGAATCCTTGGCTATTTTTCTTTCAAAGTTAGCCTTGGATGATTTCATGAGGGACCTCAGTTTCTTACTGATACTGATTAGGCATGTCTTTCCTACTTGGGATTTGCTTTTTTTCTGAACTAGTTTCCTCCTTCTATTGTATAGCCTGTTTATTGCAGGGGTCCACCAAACTGGTTTCCTTCTCTTAGAGGAGTGAGTCTTGGTTTTGCTAGGGATGGCACAATCCAGGCATCCTTGTAGGTGCTCATAGAGTGCATTTGTAAAGGTTTTTGCATCTTGGGCAACGTTATCCTTTAGCGTGGGGGCTGTGAAACTTACCACCTCTGTCTTAAGTAAGGTGAAGTTTGCTTTAGAAAAGTTTTTTACTGTGGTTTCCTTAGTTGGGGGTGGTGGTGGGGTGTGGACATCCAGAGTGATTAATTTATGGTCTGATCTAACCAGTGACAGGTTGACCACCGGTGTGGAACACCTGTCACCCATGTTGGTGATGACCAGGTCCAATATGTTTTCACCTCTGGTAGGGGAGTTTAACAGCTAATCCAGGGCATTTGAGTTGATGAATTCCAGGAAGCGCTGGGCCTGGGAATTTGTACTTGAGTAGTTATTCCAGTGAATGGTAGGGTAATTGAATTTGTCCAATATCAGGGTATTTGGTAGGACTTTCATGTTTTCCATTGTCTCCAGAAAGGTGGAGTGGTGGTCTTGGGTCATGGAGGGTGATCTGTAGCAGGCCATAACTTGCATTGCAGATTTGCCAGATGTTAGTTGCACATGGATGATCTCAGAGGTATCATACTGTGCCACTAACCTGGAGGTGTAGGTATCCTTGATGAATATAGATACACCCCCTCCTTTTGTGTTTTGGTCCGTGTTCTGTGGCCGAAACGTGTGGTATGAGTTGTAGCCTGGTAGTGCTGGGGTGCTCTCTGGAGCCTTGAACCAGGTTTCAGTTACTGCACAGATGTCGACGTTCTCCATACTGAGGAGTGCTTCGAGTGCGTGCATTTTGAGATTTAAACTCCTGGCGTTGAGAAGCATAACTCTCAGTTTTTTTGTTAATTGTGCTGTTTACAGAGGTGGGTTTGACTTTTGAGCCTTGCCTAAAAAAGGCACTATGGGGGCAGCAAGAGCCTTTGCCAGTATTCGAAAGCCTAGCCGTGGCAGGTGCAAGCCGTTTCTTGTGAAGCAATGCGGCTTGTTGAGCATGTCATCCCAGGCTGACAGACACTGGATCCCCTTTGAATGACACCAGAAGCTTAGCAATTGTTGAAATTGATAATTATTTCTTTATACTGAGGTATCATTCTTGGTGAGGGCAGGATGCTACTCAGGGTCTGGGTCATAACAGCCTTGGCTACATGATCAGAGAGCTCTTCCATGTCTCTTTTCATGTAGTCCAGGGAGGTACATCTCAGGTCATTCACACCAACATGAACAATGACAGAGTCATATTTGTACTCTGGAGTGACCTGAGTGCTTGTGTTATGTGGCGAATTCTGGCTCCCGACAAGCAGCTAACAGTAACCTTCTGCTTGTCCAGCCTAGTGAGTGGGACGTCAGTGTGCCTGACTATAGAGTCACCTATTACTAGTGTGTTAGGTATGTTATTTTGCCTTAAGGGCTGTGATTGTGTGGCACACTGATTTTGTGTTTTATGTGTTGTCTGGTTTGTGACGGGAAGTGCAGGTTGTTTGGGTGTCTGCTTTGGAGGTCTCTGATGCTTTTGCAGGTTTTTATTTTGAGCCTCCGAGTATGATTTTGTGTATTTATGTGTATTTTTTGCCAGTGCTGTTTTAGTAGGTCTGTGTGCAGCTGGAGTTGTGGTACAAGTGTTAACCTTCTCCTCTTGACTGTCTGTTCCAGTCTTGGGTGGAGACTGCTTAGCTTCCAGTTTGGCTGTATAATTGCATCTCTTGCATATGTTAGTGTTTTGTAGTAGGAGGAGAGGGTTGTCTGTGTACATGAGGCAGTTGTAACATTGCTTCAGGATACCCAGATTTACCAGCTGGACTGGAGAGTGCACCTGTAGTTGCCCTTTGGTCATGCCTGAATAGTAGGGTGAGCTGCTTAGTCGCTTGGTTGGTGAGGGATGAATAAAGAGCCTTGCCCTGCTGGGCAATCAGTGTCAGGGTATATTAGTGCTTGCTATTAGGTCTGAGCAAGTGCTGGGCTGTAAGATGCTTTTTGAGTGTTTAGGTTGAGAGTTCGACTAGTATAAAGATGAGAAGCAAACAGGTCTACCTTTGCTGTTTCCTAAAGATTCAAGATTTAATGAATGACTGCTTTGCTCAGTTGCTACTCCTCAATGAATCCACCCTACATTTTCCTCCAGTGGAATACAGACAAATCAGAAATGAGCAATATTGTTAGCCCATTTCAAAATTAATATTGTTTTCTTTTGAAAAGACCATCCCCGGGATTCATGAAGCTCAGCGCAAGGCCTGCGCCGGCCGTGCGGTGTACATATAGTGTAGTAGCGCCATATGCATATTAATGAAGGTGCGCTGCCACCACACCCACGTGCATAGGAAACATGCGTGAGTGCATGGGGCGTTACTAAGCTGCGCCCGGAGGCGTGTCAATGTCGGCTGTCAATGAGCAACCTAAACTGCTGAATATTATAGTCTGCCTGCAATAGTAATCGCACCTATCAGTGTCCGTGGATAATGAAACGTATGCAAAGCATGCAAGACCGTTACCAGCCACACAAAATTGAGAACCAAACAGAAATGCACGCAACACAATATGAGTTCCCGTCCATGGGACAAATTATATTTATAATCATGTGTCCGTAATGTACTGCACTGTAAGTAGTTATACCAAGTGGAAGTGAAGCGCATCATGTCAGCGCGCCGCCAATACACACGTCTAGCCCCATGGGCAGGGTCACCAGCAGTCTCACAGTGATAGCGATAGTACACAGCTGGGCAGTTGCGGCCATATAACAACCGTAAAGAAACCTGACAGTCCATATTGTATACCAAACTCACACAAACATATAAATATTAAAATGTGCTATACACATGAACAGGAACGTAACCGGCACATACACATAGGATGGTATATGCGGAACCGGGACATCCAAATGCAGAACCCATGCATGCAAACGCAATATGCAACATCCCCATGTATAGCACATAACTCGCACCCATGTCCGAATGTCCACCAAATCCAGCTACCAGCCTTGCGCAGCCGTACACCTACACATAGCGAGTATTACCCATATGTAGTAGGAAGTATCGCCCTAGGCAGTGTCAGGATTGCAAATATGTATCCCACGTTTGTAAACATCCCATCACAGTTATGGAAATTCAAATGCCCGCGCATTCATGTATTGGCAAAATGTGTGTACATCCCACGTGGGATAAGTAACCTGTTGAAACATCAGAGTTGTTTACACGCCACTGTGTCTAGTACTGTACACATCTGGACAAAACATGTATGTGTAGTCATGGTACTGTTCAGTTTCTAGACGGACATGCAAAACATACTATGCAGGATGGAACACCTGTCCGCCATGCAGGTCTCCCCACTAGGGCTGCCATCTGTTCAGATGCCCAAGGTGGGACATCTTTTGTAGAAATGTGAGAATTTGCAGGATAAAACATACCCCCGGCCAGTGCAAAGGACAGAATTACACTTGTTTGCCAAAATAAAACCTTATTTCGTAGCATTTGAATTGCTTATGCTATTTCATATAATAGTTATGTGTTACAGATACAAAATAACTGTATTATGCAACTATTAAAGAAAATAAGAAATATATTTTGTCTTAAAATCACAGGACATTTGCCATGTCTTAGGTTTTGTCGCAGGACACAACTGTCCAAAGTGGGACTTCCCCTCGCAAAGAGGGACAGGTGGTAACCCTACTCCCCACTGAATTATCGACAGTATATATTCAACTCAATCACATACCGACACCACCTCTCAATCTATTACAGCAACAAAATCTGGACAAAGCCTAAAATGATGGGTGGACAAATAGGGACAGATGTAAATACTGCTCCCACAAACTTCGAAAGTTCACAGAATAATAGTATGTACATTAGCATGAAATGTTGTGAAGGATGTGGGGTAGTCCCAGAGTATTACAGAGGTCCATACATTTTTACAGTAACAAACCTTCACATTTGTTTACTGTACTACTGCATACCTGTAGTTAATTCATAGTTAATTCATGTCGAAAATAATAATCCTCGTAGGAATGAATACAGGAAATAGTCAAATGTGAATGGGAACACCACTCACCGTGGATTATGTATTGTAACCACTCTCACCCATATTATGTATTGCCAACATTATAAGCTGCTGACAGGTGCCCAAACAACTGTGTCTGCAAACACAGGTAAAAATGTATAATATGGACAAACTCTGTCCATGTGCTTTGTCTGACATTTGAACACGGTCAGGGCAGTACCGTTCACCAGGCAAACAAGCCTAAACCCAGATCACCACATGAACACCCTGAGAAATAAAGACTTGTATGTGTCAGGACTATAAGCCTTGGTGTTCTGAATATCCCTGCAGTGACTAAATATGCAGCTTTGGTCCAGAGCAGTAGGGAATAGGGAATGTGTAATATGTAGTACCGCAATTTTCCCAGCAGGAGAATGAATGCCTGTGTCGTAAGTGAAGCGGTGAGGCATATGTTAATGTAGCTATGTACTATGGGTATGCATATAAATGAGTCAGAACACCAAAAGTATAGTGGTTACAGCATCCAGACAACGTGAATGCAGTCCCGGTTCAACTACGACTACAGCACATATAATGTAAAAGTGTAATGAATGCGTCTGTGCTGTACAGACATTTAAATATGTAAAGGTGAACGTGTGTTTCTCATATGTCCGTTAACCGGATTACAGATATTTTACTGGTACTGTCACAAGTAATAAAGCCCATGTAAGCACAAAGACTTAGTAAACATATGTAATCCACAATAAGGATATGCAAGTGCGCCTGCGCGTAACCCACAATAAGGAAATGCAAGTGCGCCTGTGCGTGTGTAATCCGCTCACAGCATAGCAAATGAATGCCGTTTTCTACACGTAATGTCTATATATGGATATATAAATTTGTGTATAGATATATATCCACAGACTTAAACTAAATAAATATATGAAATAAAGACTGTACAGACATATATATATATATATATATATATATATATATATATATATATATATACATATATATATATATATATATATATATATATATATATATATATATATATATATATATATATATATATATATATATATATATATATATATATATATATATATATATATATATATATATATATATATATATATATATATATATATATATATACATACATATATATGTATATATATATATATATATATATATATATATATATATATACATACATATATATATATATATATATATATATATATATATATATATATATATATATATATATATATATATATATATATATATATATATATATATATATATATATATATCCACAAACACATACAACATTAATTGATATATACATAACAAACACATAAACAAATGTCCTCATAGATATAACACATGTACATAAATAGGTTACATCATAGCTAGTATGGATAGACATACAGACATGCAATTAAGGTAAATACACTGCTGCTTTCAAAACTATTGCCCGGAAAGTACCAGTGTGCCAGATCTGCAAGTCCTATCCTTTAAACATGGATATAGGTGTCCTTTGCAGGACCCCAAAAATTGTGAATCTATACAGGTACCGTCCTGTAATGATTGCTGCAAAGAAGTGTCATCCGCAACTACAATATAGCTGTACATGCAACAGTAGCTTGTGCAAGTGTAATAACACATGGGTGGACAGAATGTATGACATATGTCCCGATACGCAGAGAGTGGATAGTGCCTAGAAGTGTCTTCATACTTTATTATCGCTCACATTAAATATGTGTTATGACTACTGTGGAGGGGTGTCAGGGCTGGGAATCATGGGTATGCAATAATGGGCCTAGGTGCCTAGGTGTTGTTTGGCACAGATTTATGAGGTCCGCTCCATGGGAGTGATTAATATTCCTATGTGGGTATAGCAGACACCTATATCTTCCTAAAATGAAGAACCCATCCACTGGATATGGTGTAAACTATTGGGGGAAGATGTAGGGACTTATATCAGTGTCTTGTAAGCGATTATCATGGACGTACATGCGTACGACTAAGATGGTAACCATACCTCTCAACCCTTCAGAATAAGACATCTGGACAAAGGCATTTTAAAATAAGTACAAATAGGGAATATTTCAAATATCCCTCTTACATAGTCAGAACGTTGATAGAATAATGGATCATTCATTAGTATGAATGTTTTGAGGGTTACTAATTATAAACTACTAATGCCTGTCATTATTGTCTAACCCCACAGTCCCTAATGACTTGCCACTAAATTACCAGAAAGGCACAATATTATTAAAAAAGGAACACAATTATAAGTCTAAGTTTGGGACATTTACCCAAAATGTGTACAGTTGAGAGGTATGAAGGTAACCCTGACTTAAATAAATGTACAGAACTAGTGAGATTAGGTGGACAGGTGTGAAGAAAGACGTGATGACAAATGACAAAACATGTATAAGTCAAAAGCATGTACCTCGATAAATGTGATGAATACTTATGCCCTGTGATAGTCAATGTGGAAGGTTAATAGAAACAACATAAATGTGTCCCTCAGGGTGTTATGCAGTGTCCCCAATACAGTGTTCAGTCTCCCACACTCGCATGTGAGTTCTGCCACTGACGGAAAGCGCAAATACCGGCGAACACATAAGGTAGATGATAGCAAAATATGTTTTGATTAGCACCTGTTGGCTTTTGTGAGGAACACAACACTCTGGGCGGGTGTGTCCTACAAAAGGAATGTAATGGCATCTGGCCTGTGATTTCTTCATATATTGTGTGTAGTGGTGTAATAAAATGACATATCTTGTATCAGAAACAGATACATGTTATAGGAAACAGTATTATCGACTATACTACTACAAGACAAATCTGAAGGTATGAAAAGCACTGAAGTAGTCAGTTTAGTATTGACCGCAGGTATGTGTTGACTTGTCAAATGTCACAGCTGTACATATAGTTCCTATAGGGCTGTCACCTCCACAAATGATGAAAGTGGGAGCTGCTCTGTAGAAATGACAGACGTAGCAGGTCAAAACATACCTACAGTCATGCTTACTCCACAAATAGACATATTAGCACACAGCAAAGCTTAGGCCAGGATTCACGAAGCCTTGGCCGGCATGTATGAGTAGAGTAAGAGTAGAGCAAGGCAAGATGTCTGCCGAGCTATTCAGCAATATCCTGTAGGGGCGTGTAACACAGCCCCTAAAACGAACGTTACACAGACACTGTTAGGATATGCAAATTACCCCATTTGTAGGTGAAAGCTATGCAAATGATGTAAAATTTGCGATACATGAAAAAGTAAGCTGTCCGTGCAAGAGTAGAGTTATGTGCAGACATGTACATGGATGTTAAGCGAGTAATGTTCTGCAAGTAGCTAAACGGAGCAATGTCATCTGCAAATAAAGGATGGATTTAGTTGAAGAAGCACAATGGCCAAATATAAGGCCAGTGGCATGTTTTTCCATTGGAAATTAATAAAACTCTAGTTGTCCTCCCCCAATCTCCGGTGTTTAAGCGTAGCGCAGCGGCGCGAATACACGCTGGGCGTACAAAGCAGGACAAATATGTAAAATATACACACAAATTGTAATGTCAGTTAAAAGTTCGTTCGCCATGCAGGTGAATGGCACGCTGAAGAAAAAATGGCTACGGAGTAGTGGTTGCTATGTGTGGAAGCGCACTCTCAGAGATGTAACCAAGCATTAGTAGGCAATCCTATGCAATTGAGGCTAAGGATAGTGAAGCACAATTTGTCATGCCATATGGGCCAAGCTTCTACAGTGTAAGAGTAGGTTAAGGGGACTATCAGCGTAGAAGATAGGTGACATCATGAGTGTGTATGTATAAAACACTGTAATCTTATTGGAGCAGTGTTTCACATGTTTGCTGTCAGTGACTCATCAGTGGAAGAGGCGTGTTATGATGTATCCTAGGTAAAGTCAGGAAACTGACTGTGTACACCATGGATATCACTGAAGTTTCTTGCAAACCTGCTGAAGTGTGTTTGCGCCCATGCGCTCCTGTAAGCCTGAGTAAGCATGTGTGCACGCGTGTCTGCCCGTGTGCACGTGTTGAAGAATGAGTAAGCTAGTGTAAGATTGTTGAAGCCCGTGTAATGTCGTGTAAGCCAGTGTAAGTGTTTGTACGCATGTATAAGCCTGTGTGTGCGCGTGGAAGCGGATGTGCACTTCACTGTGCTCCTATGCGCGGCGCCGCTCACTGTGGACACAGACAGTGAAAAGGAAGTTAATCAAATAGCAGTAAGTTAACCAAGGAGAAATACCACAGCTAGTAGGTGAAAACAATCAGACTGAGTATATTACACAGCCAGTACAGTAGGCCAGCACAGCACAGCACATACAACTCTACAAACAGCATTCCACCATGTTTTCTCAGGCACACTGCAACACTGTAGTATACTAAGAGAAGTGAAAACTGTAAAAGCTTAACTGAGACAACATAATGTTAGGGGCTGCCATTGCTATTATACGTCAACATATGCAACATGTGGAGGGTTGTGCCAATGTGAATGCTGCTCAGCAACACACATTGAGTAGACGGAGAAGAGTGTGCAGGCACAGGGTAACCTACCAGGGGCTACATGAGCTGGAGACAGTAGAGTACTATAGAGTGGACAGAGACCTCCTGCAGAAGATTGTGGAGCTGTGCAGGCCATGTCTCACACACAGAACCAACAGAGGGAAACCTATCCCAGTGGAAACCAAGGTATGTATTGCCCTAAGGATACCGGCATCAGGTACCTTCCAGAGATCAACTGGTGATATGATGTGGATTTCACAAACATCAGCATCCAGGGTACTGCACCAGTTTATGAATGCCATGTCAGCACATGTCAGTGATCATGTATATATCCCCAATTCCCGTGAGGTATTGGGCAGCAATATGTGTCTTTTCCACACAATAGTGGAATACCCTGAGTACTGTGCGCAATACACTGCACGCATATATGCATCAAAACACCAGCCAGTGAGTGTGGTAGGGCCTACATCATCCACAAGGGTTTTCCTTCCATAAAGTGGTGGTTTGTGTGTGATGGCCAGCCCATAATACTGAATGTGTGTGCTGGATGCCCTGGAAGCTGCAATGCTTCCTATATGTGGCATCTGACACAGCTGTACAAAACATTTGGCAATGGGGACAACCCTCATGGTCACCTAGTGGGGGATGCTGGATGTGCAGTTCAACTGTGGCTGATGACACACATCAGAAATGCACACTCACATGAACATGAATGCCATAATGAGGCACACACACAAACAGAAAATTTAATCTAGCATGTGTCTGTGTTGCTCAAGTCACAGTTCTGGTGCCTGGACACATCTGGTGGAGCATTAAAGCACTTGTCAACTACATGTACCAGAATTGTCTGTGGCCTAGGTCATCTGTGTCACACACACACACACACACACACACACACACACACACACACACACACACACACACACACACACACAGTTTATATACATAGTGTGAGTGACTGTTCATGTATGTGTATTACTGCAGAACAGTTCAAACACACCAAAGTCTGTCAATAATGGACATTCATCATAGTTGTACAACCACCTTGGAGGTTATGCATGCAGAACTCTCATTGCTTATGTGATACAGTGATGTACTTCAAAATACCATTGTAAATGCAAATATCAAATGACAAATGACATAGCACTTGTCTATATGTACACATTGTTACCCATTATACATATTGGGGTGTAATACCTATGTGTTACTGTTGGTATAGTATGTGTAGTAAATGTGGATAACTAACTCTTTTTAGCCTTATAGGTTTACAGCATGGGTTGGATAACACGTATCTGTCTGTATGATACCCTTGTGTAGAATAACTGTGTCATGTGCAGAATGCATTGTAGGCCACAGTATGAATTCCCAGATGTGGACAGGAATATCCCTATTGTCTTTGCTTGTAACTAACATGGCTATATGTAAAACAGTAATGGTCCCAGCAATGTGTGGTGGTCAATACCAGTGCGTACTGGTATAGTATAGCACATGTAGGATCCACATACTACTGTGTGTCCATGTGTGGGTCAGTTGTGAAGATATCATATAACAATTGGTTATTCAGACTGTTGAGGTCGTGTCTACTACCATAATGCAAAACAATCACAGATAGTAACAGTATCACCCACAGCACTGTGTAAAACCATAGCAATCACACATGTGTAGACAAGTACAACAATATGTGCAGTATAATGCATACTGGCCACCAATACAAACTATGAATTGTTAACAGTGTGTAATACAGGGCATGTCACCATTCCAATGTGTCCACTATACATGTACATGCAGACAGTGCACCTTCACCATGTTCACATATAAATACATGAAAATCTGTACTACACACATCACACACATACTGCACACTCTGAAACACATGCTGCCAATACTACACACATCAGTCAAATGGCACATGGATGGATAATACATCTTCAGAATTAACAGTGCTGTACACTATACTACATTGATGATCATAGCTGTAATGCATCATGCCTGCTTACATACACCTAGAAGGAAATCACGCTTTGTGTTAACAACATTTTAACATTATTACAGTGCTATGAAGCCACCCTGTGCATCAGCACCATGTTAGTCTGTACCTGCATCAATGTTACACATTACAAGAGGTGGCACAGGTGTCATCATATGCACAAGGTATGTAGTTTCTTTTCCAGAGCCTGTCATTGAGCCATCCAATCAACATGTATGTATCTGTGTGTGTGTGAGGGACAACAGGTTTTGCATGGCCCAATGTTGATGCAATGTGTGTGTGTGTGTTAACCCTAGCTGTTTGTTTTATGTGTGTGTCTGCATGTACACAGTTTCAGCATGTGTCAGCCATATACTGGAGGTTGTGGGACAGTCACAGACTGTACCTGCCAGGCTGTACAGATCGCCATTTCTGGCCATGGACACCCCTCCATGCATTCAACAATATTCCAGTCCTGCACCTGGCAATGTATACACATACATTCTTGGGATCTGTATCACAACCTGTGGATAAACGGGTGTCAGTAATGTTAACCTCATCTGCATAGTATTGTCATTTAATACATAGTTATATGAGCCATACTCATCCTCCAAAGTAATAACCACTGCTGACTGCTGCTGAGATGTACACATGACCGTTTAAAGCTGCTATACTATCAGTGTTTTCAATGTCCCTTGTAATACCCAGCAACAAAGTAACTGGTCACTACACAACTATAACCCAGGATCACTACAGCGCACAGTATGTGCACTATCACAGAGCCATAGCAAATTTAGATACATCCAAGGTGATCATGAATAGATAATGCAGCACATTCAATAGTGCTAATATCCACATACATATTACAAATATATATATATATATATATATATATATATATATATATATATATATATATACACACACACACACACACACACACACACACACTTGGCAGGGCTGGGAGTTGAACATACACCTAACTACCTTATCACACTACAGCATTACGCATTTACAGAATGCGCTACCGAGATTGCTGAACACAGCACTCCCAGAGGCATACTTGTAGGTGGGTGACATCATCTGCAAAGGCAAAGACGCTGATAGGGAATGTATGTGTTGTGAGGCATCTAAAAGCATTACTGTGTCCCCAGGCAGCTGGAAACACACACATACACGCACACACACACACCCACACACACACAATTGGCAGGGCTGGGAGTTGAACATACACCTAACTACCTTATCACACTACAGCATTACACATTTACAGAACACGCTACCAAGATTACTGACCACAGCACTCCCAGAGGCATACTTCTAGGTGGGTGAGATCATCCGCAAAGGCAAAGACACCGATAGGGAATGTATGTGTTGTGAGGCATCTAAAAGCATTACTGTGTCCCCAGGCAGCTGGAAACACACACACACACACACAATTGGCAGGGCTGGGAGTTGAACATACACCTAACTACCTTAGCACACTACAGCATTACGCATTTACAGAACGCTCTACCGAGATTACTGAACACAGCACTCCCAGAGGCCTACTTCTAGGTGGGTGAGATCATCCGCAAAGGCAAAGACACTGATAGGGAATGTATGTGTTGGGAGCATCTAAAAGCATTACTGTGTCCCCAGGCAGCTGGAAACACACACACACACACACACACACACACACACACACACACACACACACACACACACACACACACATAATTGGCAGGGCTGAGAGTTGAACATACACCTAACTACCTTATCACACTACAGCATTACGCATGTACAGAATGCGCTACCGAGATTACTAAACACAGCACTCCCAGAGGCATACTTCTAGGTGGGTGACATCATCCGCAAAGGCAAAGACACCAATAGGGAATGTTTAGAGAGTGAGCAGTCTGAAAGCATATTACTGTCCCAAGGTAGACGTAGACAAACACACTGCAGTGCTGTGATCAGGGTAACTAAATATCTACGGAGCACTACAACACTACATAAATACGGGCCGTGCCACAGACAGTACACCCTTCGAGACAGCAACCAGTGTGTTCAATGTAGGCATCCATTGTGACATTGAAAATGGACATCTGTTGCCTGGATGTCCACCATGGCTATACAGGATGTCAATGGCCATGCCCACACACTTAGTATCACACGTCTGTTTGGAATGTACTGTGTGTCCATCTACACAATGGCGTACTGGGCATGCTCACACACAGCAGTTGCAAAGGGCCGATTGGCATGCACACGGATTCTAATCATGGAAGTGCGCAGTTTGGAATGTACTGTGTGTCCATCTACACAACGGCGTACTGCGCATGCTCACACACTTAGCAGTTGCAAAGGGCCGTCTTGCATGCAAACGGATTCTAATCATGGAAGTGCGCAGTTTGGAATGTACTGTGTGTCCATCTACACAACGGCGTACTGGGCATGCTCAAACACTTAGTTGCAAAGGGCCATCTGGCATGCACACGGATTCTAATCATGGAAGTGCGCAGTTTGGAATGTACTGTGTGTCCATCTACACAACGGCGTACTGGACATGCTCACACACTTAGCAGTTGCAAAGGGCCGTCTTGCATGCACATGGATTCTAATCATGGAAGTGCGCAGTTTGGAATGTACTGTGTGTCCATCTACACAACGGCGTACTGGGCATGCTCACACAGCAGTTGCAAAGGGCCGTCTTGCATGCACACAGATTCTAATCATGGAAGTGCGCAGTTTAGAATGTACTGTGTGTCCATCTACACAATGGCGTACTGGGCATGCTCACACACTTAGCAGTTGCAAAGGGCCATCTGGCATGCACACGGATTCTAATCATGGAAGTGCGCAGTTTGGAATGTACTGTGTGTCCATCTACACAACGGCGTACTGGGCATGCTCACACACTTAGCAGTTGCAAAGGGCCGTCTTGCATGCACACGGATTCTAATCATGGAAGTGCGCAGTTTGGAATGTACTGTGTGTCCATCTACACATGGTACTGGGCATGCTCACACACTTAGCAGTTGCAAAGGGCCGTCTTGCATGCACACGGATTCTAATCATGGAAGTGCACAGTTTGGAATGTACTGTGTGTCCATCTACACAATGGCGTGCTGGGCATGCTCACACACTTATCATTTGCAAAGGCCATCTTGCATGCACACGGATTCTAAACACAGAAGGGCACAGTATGGTATTACTGTCCCCACGTACATGAAGGCCACTCACATGTATTGACCAGTACACACTCAGGAGTTATCACAGTTCTCTCAGGTGTAGATCACAGAGGTACACACTGCAATCTACAATGTAGCCGTCTCACACATCACCATGTCATTGGACCAGCAATACACAGCCATACATTTACACAACACCGTGTGACTCATGACCAGTGGACTGTACATAGGTCTACAGCAACTGTGCAGACTACACATGTACCGACAGGGTTCCATCATGTGTTATGCATTGCAATGATACCACTGTACATAACCAGGTTGACCTTACACATACCAGGGGCCCTGGGTCTTACACAGCTGTGACAGATGACTGTCGCTCTACACCAACGAACACACATGTTTGGCTATGTCATACATGTAATTGCAGTGGATATGTGCATGGACCAAACACACAACACATATGTACATAGCATAGCTTTTGCTGTCCTCTGTGCAGACAAGTGGCTACAGCAATCATACGCACACAAATGGAAGGTGGGTCCATGGCTGTTGAATGCTAGCAGTACATGAGGTAGCAATGTTGACCGAGGACACATTCCCTCTGTACTAGTTACCCATGACACCCATCATATCATACAACAGCCCATGTGTTATGTATGTCAACACACATGTCCACCAATTGCAATACATACAAACATGGCTACATGACAGGCATGTAGGACAAACACACATGTACAATCTGTAGTGTGCATGCAGCTACCATGCATGTACAGTAGCTGATGTAAGTAACTCATCTGTGCCTAACTACAACATGCAGCTGCAATGCAGCCCCATCATTGACACATGTATATGGTGACATACTGACAGTACGGTAGGATGTACAGCAGGTATGGATGGATGTATGTACATAAAGTGGTGATGCACCTGTGTAGATGGATGTTTGCCAGGGACGGCTCACAGGTGTGTCACACGCCATCCAACCATGACATGTGCAAACAGTACGCTATGTTACCGTTACTTGATGGTGGAGACATAACACCTACACTGCGGTCAGGTGTTACCGACAGTATGTCACTTGACACCTGTAGCACTTACATCCTCCCGTGTGCATATAGCAGCACAATTGCCAGAAGCAGTGTTGGTACACATAATGCGGCCAATACTGCTGCATGTCTGTCAGACGTATCATCATATAGCAGGTGTATCATTCACAGTACTGCCATGTGTATTTGCTTGTGTGACCATATATGCCACATATGGTGTGGAATACAACCCAATTGTCACACACCCCTGTACACTGTTGTAGAGATCTGTACATACTGCAGTGTGGAAAGCATGATGTAGGCAGGTGTGGTGTGTGTATCACACACATGTGTATGACACATGTACAGCATTGTAATGGGCATCACATTGTGGTGTTGTCTGTATGCCCTACAGATAGAATGCATGTTTAGCAAATGTGCATGAGCATGGAAGGGTAGTGTGAGCCATCTACATTGCTATACAGTGTGAAGTACAGACACTGTGCCATTGCATGACATCTTGAGGCATCTATATTGCTGTACAATGCATAATATGTACACATTGCATAGCCATAACTGCATGCATACCCATGACATAACTGTGGATTGTGACCCACAATGCTGAGGTGTATACACACCAAACCATGCTGTGTCAAGTGACAGGTCACTGGAGGCCTACAGCTGACACCCCTGCACAACAACTACAGGGTCTTAGCTGTCTGGCAACCATGTCCACACATAGCGGACATGTCAATTCACCATTTCCCATATGACATTGATTTACCACACACACACGAGGTGCACAGCTAATGGTGATGTCCTACAGCAGCAAGGGAAATGTACAGTATCTGTGGCCTGATGTGGTGTCAATGTCTGTGAAGCTGTACAGGTGACTACTGTCATGCTATGACACAGTCATGATGTTCAACTGATCTTATATGGTAGACTTCAGTGACACCTCCACTAGCTGTGCACAGGCTGTTAGGATGTCCAGTGTACCACATCAACTGTATAATCAGTCAACTAAGGCTATAAGTGGACCATGTGTGGACAACGTGCAACAGGGTGTATACACATCACATCTACTGTGCGGCTACGTGTCTCTGGCCATCCCCCATGGCCATGTGTGCACATGTGTTGGCCAAATGTGTGTGATGGCCATCTATCTCACATGTCTGTGCTGTCCCATATGACATACATCCATAGATGCCAGATATGTCACCATCCACAGGGCTATGCAGACAATGGGTTGTATGTTTGGTATGTGGGGTATGGGTCATGGGATAGTGTGACAATATTTCAGCCAGAACACTACATGTCTGGGACATGTCAGATGGCACATCACAATGTGTGCACCCAATGCAGGGGCATACAACACAATGGTAACACCTGCGGGCTGCCCGTATCACAGCTCACTGTGTGGTACTGTTTGCATACCACACATGTTGTTCCAATGTATACTACATATGCTTCCATTGTAGAACACCTCCACCATTGTATGCTCAGCTGACCACACATGTAGCAATGACAAATACTGTGGTTTCAAGTTGGTGTATCATTTTGTTTGTATATATTGCACATGGGTGGCCTGTGTGAATGATGGGTGCTGCGACCTGTATATCATGACTGGAATGAACATAAAGTGTGCAAGTTTTAACTGGCCACATGGCAAATAGATCTATGCTTTAACATGCCTGATACTGACGACAGTCTTACCTGCAACGGACTCATGTCTGTGCGGCACGCCAGAGGTACCTGTATAGGGGTGACAGAGCAGTATGAACATTATCCATGACTGTATGACAGCCACAGGGTGCACTGTGCATGTTAACACATTCGCCTGTATAATAGCATATAGTATGCACATGTGTGCATACACAGGGTAGCATACTATAGTATGCAGCATGTGTGTCCACATACCTTGCATATGTTGTTACTTTACATAATGTACAGTGACACATGCAACTAAATGGGATATAATAGCCATATGTGCAGTACTGACTTACCAGGCAACTCCAGGCTCATTGGTTGGGAGACACCCACCTCCACGATGGCAGCTAGTGTTTGTGGATGCTGTTCTGAGGGTGTCCCCAGACTGGCCAGTAGCTCCTCGGTGTTTGTGAGTGGGGTCTGGGTTGGTGGCCCACCGCCTGTTCCACCTTGTTCCCTGGCAATTGCAGTGGCACACTGTTTTGCATGTCGTATCAAGTCTGTGCAGTGTCTGCGCACCTGCTGGTAGGTGCGGTTATGGCCACCCACATTGTTCACCCTCCTGCGAAGATCCTGCCACAGGTCGTCCCGCTGCTGGGCATGCTGTGGCACATGGCTGAACAACACCTCGTAGTTCTCATGGAGGTACGGGATGAGGACATCATCCTCCTGGCGGCTGTATGCTGGAAGGCATGTATGGGGCATTATCTGTAAGACATAATGATGGTGACAGGTCACAGTTTCAGAGATGTACAGAGATACTGCTGCGCATACATTTCTATGACATCTAGTACATCTGCACAGTTATCTTTGCAAATCATGATGACATGGACACGACTGACGTGTTTGTGTCACACACATGTAACACCTGTTGTGCATTGGATATCATCACCATATATGTGTGTCACCTCATTACAGTGTTCATACTCCATGTGAATGCTGTCTTGATGTGGGCATGTCTGTTTGCCTGCACTGGTGTTCTTACCTATCTGCACATGCCTGGATGTGTCCACGGTAATGCTGTTGACCTTGATGCTGTGTATATGTCACATATCAACACAGACACAGCCTTAATGGACTTGAGCAGTGACAATACACACACACGCATGGAAACCTGTACATGCATGTGTTTTGCCATATACATCTACACAGCACTGTACAGCTGTTCAACATCCTGCCACGGATCGTCTGTGTTGCACATGTGATAGACATAGGACAATGGTTAGTCGGACGTCATTTTTAGGGATGGTTATGAACCATAGCATGTATGGGCAAGGTATCCTAGCTGTAACAGATGGCCATTATGTCACCGCGAGGTGCATCAGTGCTACATTACTGATTCAGACAGTTGATACTACATCTACCATGCGGTCATCACACCATGTATGACTGGGATGACATGTGCAGCTTTGATGGACAGGGTTGCATGGTTTGGTGGGAGTATGTCACATGTATGGCACAGGGAGCTGTCCAGCATGTGGCGATCCTAGTATTAGGATGGTGGATATCCATGACGTATATCTTACAGATCAGGATATGGACATGTAGCATGTCCATCATCATGGTGTAGCAGATGTCTTTATGCAAGGTAAACAGCATGCTGCATAGTGGAGGTGAGGATTGTGAAGGCTGGTATCGCCCATCCATGCATGGCCATTACCCCTTACAGGTGATATGTGATCCAATATTGGTCACCCCAGTGCTGTATATGCCTGTCCAATGATCTCCGTGCTCATGGATGGCACCCTGTCATGACATGGGTACCTCGTATGACTACCTAAGGGGCCTGGAGATGTCACCAAGTCAGGGAGGTGTACTGCACAGCACCATCCCTTACACAGTGTCCATAATGATGACCACAGCCTAGGTGGTAGTTAATGGTACAGGGATGTTCACCTAGCAGTGACAATGCTGATATCATCCATCAGAATGTGCACATATGTCACACACCTCACCCACACAGCCCATTCCATATGTTGTTCACAACACTGACACAGCTATTCCTCATAGGTCATGGCCATTCACATCCTTACATACACAGATGCCTAACATTTGTCTGTGTGGTATGGGATACAATGAGGGTGGAGTACAACACATTAACCCTGTTCTACTGTAGCTGGCACTGGTGTGATATGCACATGTCACTCTGGCACCATTTGTAGTTGTGAGTCTGTCAACAGGCCACTGGTAGAACACTCCTGTGACATACAAAGGTATTTGTAATCAAACATCCATACTGTCTTGTACATCTGTACTGCTAACATCTACAGTGATAATGGTTCATGGACATGCACACCATACTCAGCAGGGTTATAGTGCGGTGCCACACATTATGACTGTCATCACCACTTGTGGGTTGATATTATCCAGCACCCTATCTGTATTTTATGGTCATGCTAGGCACTTGTTTGGAACTTGTGAGCATGTCATGAGCTACTGATTAATATAGCACTCATTCCACACCATTTCCCACAGGTACACTGGCTGTCCTAAGATTCCCAGCTTGTTTATGGTACAACAGCTGTTGTACACATGTAACTCACATATCCTGTGAGACATAGTTGTATATACAGGCATGTCCAACTGTCACGTACCACTGCTATTGCCTGTCTATAAGATGGATATGTCGTACATGTGGCAATAGAGCAATTGTCTCATGTACACATTCAGTGCTCACCTCCCAACATATGACACTACAGCCTGTGGGGGATGCATTTATGCAGCCCTGCTGGGGGTAATGCTGTCATCAACCCTGACTCCACCTGACAGTCATGTGGGGATGTGTAACATTCGCAACACACCCCACTCATCACATAGTCTCACATGATCTCCACCACAGGCCACACATACAAGGACAACGTGTGCAGTACCTCTCCATACTCTGTGTAGGCACCAGAGGCAGCCCCCATATGGGACACAACATCACCAACTTCTAGCCCACAGACTCATGTGTGTCCATCACATACAGCCAATAGTGTGTTATAACATACACAACACACCAGTCATAGGTGACTCTGTAGGCGGTCACACTGCAGTTCCACACAGCAGGCTACACAAGGCGATAGTCGCTTACATCTTGCTGTTGGGTAACTGGTTCTGCAACATTACCTATGCACCCATGCCACACCTCACCAGGTACGCTGTGATTTGTCATTCTCCATGTTAGTGTGACTGCCCTGAGATGCCACTTCACAGACTACGTGTGCAGGGACATGCAATAGCTCACCAGTCTTGTAGCCCTGAAGGTGTGGGCCAAGCCCTGGGGAGCATTATGCATTCATCCAGACCCAATACCACTGTACAACGACTGACTGTGTCACAGCAACAGTTGCCTATGCTTCTGCTGTCATTCCACAGGCATCTGGTATCTGTCCGCTTTGACTGACCTGGTCAAACACAATGCTTTGTAACAGATGACCTGCACCTGTCAGCCCTGGGAGTACAGCTCACATGTACAGCTCTTGCTGCTTCTATACTGCCTGTCTTGCACAGTTTCCAATAACAGTCACCGACAGAATGGGAACTGGCAAGCAAGACATGGGATCATGTGACACAATGCTTGCATCTTCCTCTGTGACGCACGCAGGCAAGGCACACCTTAAAATGCACCACTCCAATATCTCTGCAGTGACTGGGACCTGCATCTAGGCTCTGCAGAGCACACCTGCAATGACAGGTTATAGACAGACCATACCTTTCAGGCACATACCTGGACTGGCACACCCACAGCTGAGGTGTTCCCACATCCCACTATGTTGCACACACATCCTGGCTAGTTACTTCGCACAATGCATCAGAGGTGCTCCATGTGCAACTAACTGTGTCCGGAACCACTATACACATTGTAACAAGCTACAGATTCCACTACATACCCCATGGTTACCAGACCTCATTTGTTGGTGTACTGGACAGTAGGGCTCAGACAGCTACTACTGATGTGTGACTGACACTAACCCACACTTAACTGGGATAGCCACATCCATGAGTCATAACCACCACTCGGCTGCATAAACCCATACACACCACCTCCAAGACCAACATGAACCTTGACATGAACACTACCAACATGTGACTGGTGTTCCACACCTGTGGTCATCCCCTCATTGGTGGATTCCGAACATATGCTAATCAACCTTGTTAGCCACATCCCGGCACCACACCCTTCATGGCATACACAGTACATGAGTACTACAACACCTACTACAGACGTCCTATGACAGCGGTTGTTAATGTCATGACACCCGTGCAGATGGACAATGCACATACAAATGCTGCAACATACCCCGGTGCACTTCAGTAGCACGTACATGACTGCATGGATCATGCTATGCCACACAGAGCCATGATGGTACACACTAGATAACAGACGCCACTCTGGTGGTCAAGTTCCATGGACATAATGTACAACAACAGGTGGAGGCTGTTGCACAGTGGTGTACAATCCCATGGGTGGGGTAGCTCATTGGTCAGCCTCGGTAGGGCCATGGGATCCCTCATCACATACTCCATGACTAGCTATGTAAACATTACTGTGACACATTCTGGGGTGTACCACAAGGCATTATGGTGGTATGTCAGTAGTCAATGGCAATACCCACATCTGCTCTCACATACAACAGTCACTCAGGAACATTACAGACCTAGGTAATGTTGGCAACATGCTGGTGGATGGATTCAATGCTAACATTACACCCTCTCACTCACTACAGGGCCACAATCCATGCAGGAACATTGCGGTGTCCCTGCGGTCACACCTACACAGTACTAACCTGCACTCTATATGTCCTGGGACACTGGTCCCATGTCACCTTCCAAAGTCCCAGGCTGTGATGTCCACAAAACTATGAATGACATGTCTCCCCACTAGGCCACCATATTCAGTAATAGCCTTGTATCAGACATTGTGGCCCCTGAATGGCACACAGCAACATTTATCTCACTCCACACACGTGGCACCACAATGCACAAGTGGGACTATAGTCCTACACACCTGACAGGACTGTTCTGCACGGCTATGGGGCACATCATCAAGGACGTCATTCACAGAGACATTGTTGGGCTCTGGTCCTTTGATGCCACCCGGGTTGGACTTGATAGGGCCAGAGCATGGCCCCTACACCTGGTGGACTCCTTTCATACAGTTACCAGGGTAGTTGATGATGGTACGGGAGTCCACACATCCTACATTGTCCTCTCATTGCCTCTCAGCACCATTCTCCATTCTGGCATTGACAACATACACATCCACCTGCACATCGTACCCTATGTCTCAGGATGTTATGCAACGTGGTTCATGGACAGGACTCACAATGAGGGTAGCATACCATAGTACCTACTGCATTTCAGTTACATTTGGCATACCACAGTCCTCAGTCATAGGGCCCCTCGTGTTCAGTATATGCTTCCCTGAGGTACAGGCTAGCACAGAGGGACTTTCCCTGTCTAGCTTTACAAACCCCTGCATACAAAGCACCTTGATTGATCCACCAGCGGATACTGACTCCATACATACGGGTGTCACTGTGACAGATACCTGATATGAATATCATGGTCTCAAGCTGCATGACACAAGGTCCATGGACATCACCTTTGCATTACACCATTCACCCACTATCACATAGGTGGTAGTCCCCTACATACGTGTCACATTGTACATGTTTGTAGTACACATGTATGTTACACCCACTCCTGTGATTACCGTATTGCCACTGTGGCGTGGATATCCTTCTACATGGCCACATTCATCTGTACTGGGTGTGTAGCTGGTACATAGGCACCCATTGTACCTCTGAACTCAAGACTTGGACACACATTCAAGGGTACACCACCCCATTTAGGGTGTACCTTACACAACAGTTACAGCTTTACATACCACAACATTGACACACCATGACATTTATTGAGCTCTGACAGCTAAGGTATGCGGCTGAACTACGGACACCATGTCTGTACACATTTGCATACTACATACTCAGGGGTGACCTCTGCTGAACAGACAGGGCCCATGTCCACAACAATATTAATGGATATACTCCACATACGCAACATACGCAAATGCCACTGTGAGCAACATGCTCATGGATATGTGCACACACACAACAATGAGTGGGATGTGCTTGAGGGTAACATTCTCAAACCGGACACTCACCATGCTTGGAACATGACTCCTATGTACATCACGCAGGGACACTCAGTAGCACTGTTCATGTGATACCTCCCTTGGTGTTTGGGAGACACATGTACGCCAGGGATCACTGCAGTGGCTGTACTGTGCAGAGGTGCAGGTAACACATGGCTCTGCTGATCACAGGACACTACCCTAGAGAGGTGCCACTGGTGTGAACACTGTGGTTGTGCTCACACATAGACTTGCCAGACTGCATAGTACCTCACTATGAACCTGTGAAGCTATTACATGTCCTTTGTGCATGGTTACTTGGTAGCCCTTCCATTATGATTAGCTATCATGCTATTACAATGCTCCATGCCTACAAGCCATATGTATCCTGTTATTGTACATGCCAATAGACGGTTGCTGTGGTATGCATGATATGCCTGTTATGCTGTGTAGAATATCTGACATATCTACCTACAATACTATACATTACACATATTTTACATAGTATCCCATAATGCAAAGCATACCTGCACAGCGGGACCACCTTAGACATGTCATTGTCATTATATGCCCATACACATGCCTACTGTGACAGTATATCAACATATACTATCCCCGGCTATGGCATGTACTTGTTGGACATACCCTACCACTGATGGTGGGTTGTATGTAATTGTTCTGTTTAAAGCCCTCATGTAGCATCCCTTGTGGTGTCTCTGATGTGTACATTGTGGCCCACTGCTGGATGCACAGTTTCTACATGCTTAAGTATGCTCAGCAAGACATCACTACATACATACCTTTTCCCATGTTATGCATTGCGGACACTTTTAATTAATGCAGACCAAGCTATACATACAGTACATAATTACTACAAAACATGCTATACATAAACTTACATACCGAGTGTTCTACATACCTTGTTATCGTTATGTACTTTCGTCTCTATCTCTCTCACACTGCTTACACAGGTATTTTGTATGAGCATATGGTTTGAATGTCTGGCAAGTCTTCCTTATATATGTCGATACCTGTAACATGGGGTTTCCTGCCGCCTATTGGTGTTTCTGAGTGACTAATTACTTGCATATCAGCTTTGCAGCTACTCCATTTGCCAATTACGCGGCAACAGTGGGGTATAATTGACTTCTCCATTTGGGCATTGCCCATTTGCCCTACCTTCGGGGAGATGACCTGTATTGTGTTTTGTTATGTGTAATTGCAACAGCTATGCATAGAGACATGTATACTTTGGATTCATGTCCCCCGTGGATTGTGTGTGACAGCTAGAGTATGTAGTTCCACATGTGGGTGTACCTGTCATCCCAACGTCTATTAACAGACTATTGCAAACAAAACCTGTAACATCGCCGTTTGTTCCATTATACAATGGCTGCAATTTTGCATGGCACCTTTAATTGTGTCTCTCACTAGGTATGTTGATGGTTCTGCAGTTGTAATTGACTGACTGGATGTTTGTGCTGTTATTACAGTCTGTATTGCTATAGTTTCTAGTGTGGGGGGGTATGTCGGTGGGTATACGTAACATATACAGGTTTGTGTGGCTTGCATTTCTACATATTCCATATATATGTGTGTGGGCTCTGTCCCTAATTAATGAGCTATCAGTTAGTAGACTTATGTTACGGGATTGTACATTGGGCCGTTGTTAATTGGTTTCTATATAGTATGCAGGTGAGGTTGATACTTCCATACCTCCAGAATTGCAGCGATATGTAAAGGGATATGTCTACATGACAGCTATCCCATGTATTTCTGTCCCAGATATTTGCAGTCATTGCGGTTGTGTTGGTAACAGAATCTCTTTGCCATGGGTTGCCAACTTTTCATATGGCCATTGTTGGACACTTCCAGGACACACAGCGGTGTTTACAGGCCAACACATAGCCATGGTCAGTACACAGGATAGCACATACTTTTATCCTCAATACATACCTATTGTTGTTGGACTTTGGCTACTTATCATATTGCATGTAACATTCACGTTTCTTACATACAGGCATAACTATTTAATGCAACTATTACATTATATATTGGGCATATTAATGTCCTACGATCTCAGACATTTGCCCTTTGTAATGTTTTATGTCAGGACACACCTGCCCAGGGAGGGGCTGTCCCTCCTAATGTGGGACAGGTGGTGACCGTATGCCTACGGCTAGCTATACCCACACCTACCGTAATGATCTACCTCCGAGTTGGCACTAGCAGACACATGATGCGAACACACACACACATTACAGTCACACGGGGATGCACATGGCACCCTCAACACACACATACACAGACTACGGCACTCACAAACACAGTTGAACACAGTACCTACGTGGACCGCAACACTGGCAGCGGTAACTAATTATACATTCATATCATCATACTATTACTCGCGGTTGTACTGCTCTCTTTCGGTCTTTCAGCCTCGTGGTTACGCATGTCGGTATGTTACACATTCCATAGTTGGCGGTATCCTAATTATTTGTACCTCCAAGGTGTTATGAATGTCGTTGACCTATCTATATATATTTGCAGATATCGCTGAATCCGTATATATCAACATATATCACTCTATTGCCCTTTCTATCTGTATTATATATATATATATGTATATATGTGTACATATATATATATATATATATATATATATATATATATATATATATATATATCTGATGGGGAAAGTGACAGGCAAGCTACACCTTTCATTGTGTACTTGTTGGTGTATACTGTTTCTTGGACTCCGCACGTTTGTGTCTGTACCTGTCACATTACACACCTGCCATAGGTTAGGGTTGCCAGCTGTCCCACTCTGTGAGGGACAGTCCCTCTTTGGGCAGTTGTGTCCTGCAAAATATTTGTAAACATGGCAAATGTCCTGTGATTTTAGAACATACTTATTTCCTATAGTTTATGTAATAATCGCATAAAACAGTTATTCTGTATCTGAACCAACAAATAGAATAAGTAAGTAACAAGAATGAGCTTTTATCTAGCAAAACAGTGCAGTTCTGCTTTCCGTACTGGCCGGGTGTATGTGTCGGCCTGCAGACATCTGACGTATGTCCCACATTAGTCATTTGAAGAGGTGGTAACCCTACCATAGGTACATCTTGCCTAGCAATAGTGTTAGGTGATTCTATACATGATTGCGTGTTCTACACCTGGCAGTGGTCGTTTTACCCTTCAGAGCAGGCGCTATTAGTACAGGGGTAAATAATATAGCAATAACCCACGCCTAGGTGTGGGTAATGCGGGATTTACCCACGGTTGGTGTGGTTTGGTCCCGAGGGCGTGGGTAAATCCCTCATTACCCACACCCAGAAGTGGGTTATTGCTATTATACTATGACATTATTTAAGAAAAGAAATAATTACTTTTCTTAAATAATGGCATTTTATAATGCCTCTTTGCTGCCCTTTCGCAGCTGTCTGGTATCTGCGACAGTTCTGATGTACTGCGCATGCCTACGCAGTACATCAGAGCTGTGGCCAAAAGCAATGGAGAAAGCAAGATCTCTGTTGCTTTTTACTGTTTCGCTATGTTAAATGGGTTTAACATAGCGAGACAGCTTTAAAATAAGCAACGGAGATGCCCGTTGCTTATTTTAAAGCTGTCTTGCTATGTTAAACCCATTTAACATAGCGAACAGTAAGCAATGGAGATCTTGCTTTCTCCATTGCTTTAAACCTGTCTCGCTATGTTAAATGGGTTTAACATGGCGAGATTTTAAAAAATAAGCAACGGAGATCTCCGTTGCTTATTTTAAAGCTGTCTCACTATGTTAAACCCATTTAACATAGCGAGACAGGTTTAAAAAGCAACGGAGAAAGCAAGATCTCCGTTGCTTTTTACACTGTCGCTATGTTAAAGGAGTTTAACATAGCGAGACAGCTTTAAAAAGCAACGGAGATCTCCGTTGCTTTTTTTTAAACCTGTGTCGCTATGTTAAATTCTTTTAACATAGCGAGACAGTGTTTTAAAAGAGACTTATACTAATGGAAAAAGTCCGGGCGACCGGAACTTTTTCCATTAGTATAAGTCAATTTACAACGTGCACGCTGGCCAATCAGCGTGCATGTTTTGGAATATTAATGGGGGGTCATGGTATAATGCTGGTTTCACCTGTTCTGGACATCATTCACCGTGATCTGCGTGATATTTGGGGTAGCTTATCCCTGTTTTGCGCATATCCATATAGTCATATTTAAACGTTGCTTACCAGCAGTGGGCAATGCATTTCCGTGCGCTAAACATATGATCTGATGACCTGCATACGACATGCATTACTCGTGCCTTCGGGATTACGTTACATCCCTTGCAGGACATGGGACTGAGAACATGCATGACGGTCACTGCATTTAACTTATGGCCATCTGGGATTTGTACACGTGTTATGTCGTTTTGTACATGGAGTATACTACGGCTGTTACTCCATACTGCACTCACATGGGTAACTCAGTTAGTTTACATATTGATGAGTCCAGTTAATGGTATGTCCATGTGATGTTTACTGGATGTGCTTCGGCATTGGGTATGTATATCACAGTGAGCCACACACGATACTGTGCTACATCTTCAAACGACCGTGGGTGGAGCATGCTGGGGTGATGAATACCTGTCATGGGTACGCCCCATGCCTTGACACAACATCCGTGATTATATTATGTGGAGCCCTGCATTAACACAGCAGGGACTCCATGCTGAGTGTCTGCAGAACAGTGCTTACACACATGTACTCCCACGATTGCCTCTGCTCCTCTATGCGACAGTTGGTTACTCGATGTTGTGGCAACAGCGGACACTGTTTTCCCCATTTGGTGTATGGCCTCTGACAATCGGCCATGTACCTACCGATGTACCTGGGAACCTATACACACAGCACCACCATATGCTGATAGGCGCATGTACTGTTCAGGTGTTGACATTCCGTGTTCCACTAGCTGTTGTGTGTACAATGTTTGAGGGCTGCCTATGTAGGATTCACACAGTGGGCCACCTATACATTACAATTTACAGGTGGTCATGCTTGTGTGCCATCCATTTTACTGTGTGTGCAGGTGGAGAGGTATGTCAGTCCATAGGGGCCTACACTGTTAGCGTATGTGCTATACATTCCCTCTTTGCCAAGGCGTAGGCATATTGGGCACACCTCTGTATGCCTACTGGGGCTGGCACAGTGTGTTCATGATCTGACTCCCTCTGTGGCTGTGATGGCCTTGGCAATTGCGGTGGGCTATGTGGGCCTTCACCTTTTTGTCCCTGCTGCAGCTGTTTCCGCAGGATCATATTATGTAGCATGGCACATACTATGACGATGTGGGCACACGTGCCTGGAGAGTACTGCAAGGCTCCACCAGATGTGTCCAAGCACCGGAACCATGATTTCAGCATCCCGAACACACACTCTATGATGATTCTGGTTTGTGCGTGTGCCTCATTATGGCGTTCTTGCATGGGTGTGTGTGCATTTCTGATGGGAGTCATCATCCATGGCTCCAGTGCATAGCCAGCATCCCCCACAAGGTGGCCACGTGGGATGTCCCCCCTGACAAATACCTGATATAGCTGTGAGGCATGCCAGATATGGGAGTCGTGGTAGCTTCCAGGGCTGCCAGCACACACATCCATGATTATGCCCTGGGCATTGCACACGACCTGGCAGTTGATGGAGTGGAATCCCTTGCGGTTTATGTAGTGCCTACCATGCTCACCGGGTGGTGACTTGATTTGTATATGTGTGCAGTCTATCACACCCAGTACCTCTGGGGTGATGAATACCTGTCATGGGTACGCCCCATGCCTTGACACAACATCCGTGATTATATTATGTGGAGCCCTGCATTAACGCAGCAGGGACTCCATGCTAACAGTGTAGGCCACACGGTGGAAGTGATGTATATTGCTGGCCAACTCCTCCTGAGTTTGGGGGAAGTATATATGCTCATTGGCATGTGGTAACATGGCATCCAGGAACTGGTGTAGTACCCTGGATGCTGATGCCTGTGAGAACCCCATTATATCTCCAGTTGGCCTTTGAAAGGTACCTGTGGCTAGTATTCGCATGCTTACACATACCTTCATGTCCACTGGGATGGGTTCCCCCTCTGTTATTTCTGGTTCTCAGGCGTGGCCAGCACAGTTTCACTATTTGCTGTAGGATGTCCCTGTCCACCCTGTAATGCTCTACTATCTCCAGATCATGTAGCCCCTGGTAGGTTACCCTTGGTCTGAACACTCTTCTCCTCCGGGGCCTGCGGTGGTTGTCAGCATCATCCTCCACAACACCGTCAGTCTCTAACACATGCTGCTGAATCACAGCTATGGAAGCTCCCAACATGTACATTTTAAAAGGTCCCCGTGTGTTCACACCTATGGTGCAGTGTTTGAGAATTCACAGGTGTGTGTAGGGTGCTTTCACACTTTATACTATTGTGCTGTGAACACCAATGATGTCATAGGGTGTGTATGTACGATCATAGCTACAGGGTATCTTATGTGTTTTACTACCGGAACTACTATTGTGGTGCCTTTGGTGTTGAATTACATTTGGCTGCCGTGGATTACGTCTTGACCTTCCCTTTACATTTCTGCATGTTCCACCTACCATTTTCTGGCATGCATACGGCAGCCTGCTTTAATTTGTACTTTCCTAGACCTGGCGATCTTGTAATGTGTGCTATTGCCGGTCTACTGTCAGTTTGCTTTGCTCTGCTATGACAGATCTCCTATCTTTGCAATCCAATGCCTCCCCTCCTTTCTTTGCATTCCAATGCCTCCCCTATCCTGTTTTGCAGGTTTCTGCGAGCAGACTTGGCAGCTGCCGTCGATTGGCCGCCGTGAGTTGATTGGTGTTGATTGCTCATTAGTATGCCAATTACCCTACGTCGGCATTTCCTTCTTTTCTTCCCCTGACCTTCCTGTTTGTGCTATTGTTTGTGCCACGTGCATCCACTTACTGGGTTTTGGACACGTTTTCATCCCTGTACACATGTGCTTTTGGGCACCATGTGTGCTCTCAACTAAACGATTCTATACCTTCCTCCCCACCCCTGTCCTGCAGCTTTGCTTAGCAATGGCCAGGCCAGATTTGCATTGCTCCAATGTGCTTACTGCTATGGTGGCACATCCCTCTACTGATGTCATGTATCTCCTCTGAGCCACTCCTCGGTGTTATAGTGCTGTGCCGTATGATTCAACCTTCATCCGGCGGAACATTTGTGATTCAGTATTATCTGCCTCATTTGCATGGCATTGACTACTAATTCATAGTTACCGCGCTGAACCCTGTAGCAGGCCCTTAGCAACCCTTGCACCTTGGTTGTGGTGTTCCATGCCTACCATTGTGTATTATGGTGTACACCTGATTTGTATTACATTGTGATTTTATGACATTTTTGTATATTTTCTTTATGTTCCAGTTTGCGCACACATGCCCTGTGGTTGTACTGTGCATTACTGTGGACATGACATTAAAGTTGTTTTTTAGGTGTTGTGCATCTTTTCTTCTGCCATTGGCTGTGTATTTAGCCATTGGCATATGTTAACTTTGTAATACATGAGTCTGGTCCGCTTCCATAGCTCCGATGTTCTGTTTGGGAAAATGTAAACCGTGTTTTTTGGTTTACATTTCCGTGGGCTTACGCTATACCTGCACCACTTCATGAATTGCTATATGCCTTCATTTGCATGGTGCGACACTGCGCATGGGGTGATTAGCATACCTATGCCGAGGGCTGCGCAGTTCTGGCGTACGCCGGTAGTGCACGTGGTATTGGATCGTACCTGAATCACTCAACAGCCATATTTGGTGTTATTCCGCCTACGCTATGCCTGTGCCTGGCGCAAGCTTCATGAATCCTGGGGCTTGACCTTCCTGGTAGTATCGTTCATACTGATCACAAGACTACTTTTCTGAAAATTGTCTAAAATGCCTCAAGATCACTTGAAATTCCCAGTTATTCTTTTTTATTCATTTGAATGGATTTTTTCTCTACAGAACAGAAGCCCTGTACTGACAAATGTTTGAAATCTAGTAGTCATGCATAATATGAAGAATCATTGAAATAAAACACTAAGATCTACAGTACACACTTCTGGACTAATGCTGTGTAAGGGGTGGAGTTGGGAGGCTTGAGTCCTCTGAGCTCATAAGTATTTCTGTTTAAGTGGTACATGTAGAAACATTAACGTTAGTAGAATTTAGTACTGTTAAGCATAATCTGCCCCAAACAGTCAGGGCATGTAACCTAATGATACATTCAGGTTCACTTCTCTCTGTAATATTCAAAATATCACCCCACACAGGAAAACATTAATTATTTGTAACATAAGAAACCTGAAGTGATGTTCATTGCCAGCAGATATCAGATTTAGATAAAACATTTGGAGATTTTTTTAATATCATGAATATGTTCATTTATCTTCTCCCTGTCACATTGATTCTAGTCATGTGATTAATAATATGAAGAATCCTTTCTTTTTTCAATCTAGTCTTCCATTTTAATATTTTAAGTCACTTTATCATAGGTTGACAGAATTAGAAAGGTTGCTTGTGTTAGCCCAACGATATTTACATAGAGGGGTGAATTTGTTAGGAAATTAAATGAACTTAAAAGTAAAATTATATTAAATTATAGACTTTTTCAACCTAGAGGTTAAAATATGTAAGTTAACTTAACTTTTTAAGTTTAGCAAGTTGTCTGAAAAAATGTATGGACCAGAAATGTTATGTATAAGATATTATGTTTTTATAATGTAGTATTTAAAATATTCCCCCGGATTCATGAAGCTCGGCGCAAGGCCGGTGTAAGGCGTGTGCCGGCAGTGCAGTGTATAATCGGTGTAGCAGCGCCACATGCATAGTAATGAGTGTGCGCCGCAACCACAACCACGTGCAGAAGGCACATGCGCGAGCCCAAGTAGGATGCACCCGTAGGCATGGCCAAGCCGGCAGGCGAGGAGCAACCTAAAGTGCTGACTGTCACAGGCCGCCTGCAATAGTAACCGCACCAGTCAGTGTCCGTGGATAATGAAACGTACGCAGAGTATGCAACATAGTACCCGTCTACACAAAATGGAGAACCAAACATTAACCCACGAAGTCCAAATTGTACCCGTCCAAGGAACAAAGGATACACATAATACCGTGTCCATCATGCACTGTCAGTGGGCATACCCAGTGAAGGTGTACCGCAGCATGTCAGCGCGCCGCACCTACACACAAGTAGCCCCATGGGCATGGTCACCAGCAGTAGTGAGAGTACACAGCCGGGCAGCCATGTCTATATAACAACCAGAAGGAAACCAGATACCCTAAACACAGACAAACATATGCATAGCAACATGTACTACACCCAGCAACATGCCCGTCGCATACACATAGGACGGCGTATGCCGAAGCATAATATCCAGAAGCAGAACCCATGCATGCAAATGTAATACACAACAGCCCCATCATAGCACGTAACCCGCACCCATGTATGACCGTCCACCCAACCCAGCTAGCAGCCTTGCGCAGCTGCACACCTACACACAGTGGGTATACCTCAAATGTAGTATGAAGTATTGTCCTAGGCAGTGCCACACATGCAAATATGTACCCCACATGTGAACATCCCACCACAGGTACTGATATCCAAATGGCTGCATTTGAATGTGTCGGCAGAATGCGTACATCCCACATGTGGTATGGACCTGTCAAAACCCCATAGGCATTCACACGCCACGGTGTCCATAACTGTACACATCTGGACAAAGCAGTATGTTTAGCCACTGTACCGATGATTAGCTATGCAGACATGTCAAACACAACACATAGGGCGGAACATCCGCCTACCAAGCAGGACACCCCAACAGGGTGCCACATGCACAGAAGGTAAAGGTGGGACATCACACGTAGATAATAGTGGTGCCGGATGGCCAAACACCCACGGCCAATGCAAAGGATTGAATAACACGTATATGCCTGGATGAATGGGTATGTCATATCACGGGAATAGGCTAAGCTATCCAACATAATAGCCATGCGTACCAGATACAAACTGCCAGTAACACGCAGTAGTAATGCAGGAAGGCATACACGACTGTGGGAATATCACAGGACATATGGCATGTGCCAAGTGTCGACGCATGACACAAATGTCCAGGGTGGGGCCCCCTGCAAAGAGGAACATGTGCCAACCCCACCCCCCACTGCCGTATCGGCAGAGGAAACACAACCCAAACACACAGCAACACCACCGTCCATCCCACGATAGCAACGGAGGCCGGTCAAAGACCACCATGATGCGTGCACAAACAGGGACACGTGTAACCATCACCCTGACAACCCCCCACAGGCCAACGAATAATAGTATGGACATATGCATGTAATGCTGCAAAGGATGTGTGGTAGTCCTCAGTATCACAGAGGTAGGTACACAGATACACTGTAATCAACCGTGACATATGTGCACTGTACACAGCATACCTGCAGGTAATACATAGTTCAATCATGTGCCACAGAAATATCCACGTACGAATGAGGACAGGGGATAGACAAGTGTGAATGGGACAAACTATGAACATAGGTTCATAGGTTCATAGGTTCATAGTAGGCTATCCGCCCAAGGGCATCTACAAGCCTAGCCCATAGTTATGTTGCCTTCACCACCCCTTCAGTTTGAAGAAAACTATGCCTATTATATTGCTGTACCTCTGTCAAGCAGTGACACTGAAGTAATCCCTGGGGTATATCTGCAATCTCCCATCCATTGGTCAAGATTCCTCTTGAACAAGGCCAGCGAGGTGCTCTGCCTCACATATACTGGGATGTTGTTCCACAGCATAGTGAGTGTCTGGGTGATGAATCTGTCCCTCCAGCACGTTCTATTAATGACCGTGTCAAGGTTTAAGTCACCTGCCCTTGTGGTTCTGAGGGATCTAGATTCTTTAGGTGAAGCATAGTCATCAAATCTGGGTTCGACATGGCCTTGTATGCCAGGCACAGGTCACCTCTGAGCAAGTGGTATGCGACTGAGTAGAGCTGGAGTCCTTTCAGTCAGGCAGCATAACACATATTCCTGAGACCCTGCATCCGTTTGGCGATGAACTGTTGGGGCCTTTCCAGCTGCTGCAGGTGTCGGGTCAGATACATTCCGAATGGGGCATTGTACTCAATCATAGGTCTAATGAGTGATGAGTACAGGGGGACGATGACCTCCCCTGATCTAGATGTGAATCCCTTCATGATCAGGTGGGCAATGTAGCAGGTCTACCTAACTACTTTAGCAATGTGTCTGTCAAACGAACGGCTACTGACAACCTGGGTCCCCAGATCCCTGGTAACTTCCACTGTGCTCAGTGGATTGCCACCTATATGGTAGCTAGGGGTAACCTTGTTTTTCCCGAAGGGTATGACTATGCATTTCTTTGCATTTAGCTGTAGGCCATGTCTCTGGCACCAGTTATCCATATCTGTGAGGCCCTTCAAAGGATATCTGTGTCAGATGTGTTTCCGACTATGGCACCCAGTTCGCAGTCATCTGCAAACATTGTCAGCCATAACCCCCCTGTGTTTGCTTGTACTTTGGAAATGTAGATTCCAAAAAAGAGTGGACCCAGGACTGAGCCCTGTGGGACACCACTTGTGACCGGCTTGTGAGTCTGACATGGCGCCAGCAACTCTGACCATGTGGGTTCTGTCACTTAGCCAGTTTGCAACCCATCTTGTGATGTATGGGTTTACATTCAAGCTGATGAGGTTCTCAATGATACCTGAGGGGGGTATTGTGTCGAAGGCCTTTGCCAGGTTGAGGTAGGCTGTATGGACTGCTTTCCCTCATCAATGGCCTTGGTGACTGTTCCTAAAAAGTCAACCAAGTTTAAAAGGCATGATCTGCCTTTGACCAAGCCAAACTGGGTTGGATCCAAAGTATGAAAGTCCCCTATGTCTTTATCTATGAGTTCCATTATGATCCTTCTCCATGGCTTTGCAGATAAGGCTTGTCAAGCTAATGGGATGGTAATTACCAGGGTCAGTGGAGGCACCGCCTTGTGAAGTGGGACTACAGTCGCCTTGCGCCACTACTTGGGTACGTATCCTGAGGTGAGGCTAAGATTAAACAGCTGTCCTAACTGTGGGTTTAATTCCTCATTGAGTTCGTGGAGTACACAGCTGGGGACACCATCTGGTCCCATGGATGCTGTGTTTACTGCCTTGGAGAGAGCATTTCCCACCTGGGCGTTACAGATGTTCTGGGGGCTACAATCCTCTGGTATAGATATCTCTCCATGTGGGGGGGGGGAGAAGTTTGCACCGAACCTGTCAGCCAGTATGTTGGCAATGTGTGTAGGTTCAGTAATCTTCACATCATTCTGAACTCAGTCTGAGCATATCTGGGAGTGTCCTCCCAGGTGTCTAACATAGCTAAAGAAGGCCTTATGATTGTCTTTCGAGTCCTTGGTGATTTATCTCTCGAATTTGCCTTGGATGATTTCATGAGAGCTCGTAGTTCTTCACATATAATGAGCAAGGGTGTCTTACCTTACAAGGATTCTGCTCTATCTTGTAGTAGCTTCCTCCTTTTGTTGTAGAGCTTGTTTATGGCTGGGGTCCACCAGACCGGACGCTTGGCTTTGGTACAAAGAGTCTCAGTTTTGTATGGGATTGCCTGATCCATGCAGTCCTGTAGGTGCTGGTAGAAGGCATATGTAAGTGATTCAGTGGTTTGAGTAATGTTTACCACTGGCTCAGGGGCCTTAAAGCAGACCACACTAGTGTTTAGAAGTGTGAAGTCGGCTTTTGAGAAAGGCATATGTATGGTAACCGGCACCACCCACAGCATTGTATGCCAATAGCAGAAGCTATTGTAGGTTGTCCAAACACACGTGTCCGTACACACGGAACATCATAGCAATAAACCACGCCCGGATGCGGGAAATGCTAGGTATACCCACGGCAGACATGGTGCGTTCCCGAGGCCGATGCCCGAGGGACCACACACATAGCCGGCCTTAGGCATAGGCCAACTAGGCAGCCGCCTAGGGCGCCGCTCTACTAGGGGCACTTTTCCAGTATTTATTTGGTGTAGGTAGACCAGGATGGGGGTAGCGGGTGATGTGGTGGTGGCACCATGGAGTCCTTTTGCCTAGGGCACCACTTGACCTAAGGCCGCTCCTGACCACACAAAGGCAACCGTGGGTAAATACAGCAGTACCCACACCCAGACGCGGGTCATTGCTAGTATGCCATATCATCTAGGGAAAGAAACCATATATTCCCAGACATAATGGCACAGTATAATGCCTGTCCGCCGCCCAAACGCAGACATACAGCACCCACGGCGGTGCGGACGTACTGCGCGAGATGTCCGTTACCAATGTCGACACTGTCTCGCTATGTGAAACAAAGTCAACATAGCGATTCAATACTAAACAGCGACGGAGACCCCGATGTCCCCGTTGCTGAACTGTTCAACCTGTTCCGCCATGTTAAATGTGTGTAGCAGAGCGGGACTGCCCCAAACTAAGCAACGGACATGTCCGTGGCTCAGTGAAAGCTGTCACGCAATGTTAAACCCATGTAATATAGTGAGACAGGTTATAAATACCGAGGTATAGTAATGAAAATAGGTCCAGTCGACCAGACCGTGTGCAATTACTATAACAAGATCTACAACTGGCACGCCGGCCAATCAGCGCACACGGTTAGGAATAATGGGGGGGGGGATATGGTATCATAGACACGGACAAACCGTTCCCATGTGACTCGTCTGACATTCGTACACGGTCAGGGCAGTTCCGTACACTAGGCGGACAAGACCAAACCCAAAGCACCACAGGAACACCCTGACAATTGAAGGCCTGTATGCGTAGGGGATATAAGCCCCTGTGATATCTGAATATCCCTGCGGTCACGACATATGCATCCTGGGCCATGAGCGGGAGGAAATAAGGAATGTTTAACATGTAGTACCGCACCTTTCTCAGCAGGAGAATGGATGCCTGTGACGTACGTGAGTGCGGGGGGGGTGGGGGGATATGTAAATTTAGCTAAGTACCATGGGTATGCATATAAATGAGACAGAACAGCTAACGTGTAGTGGTCACAGCAACCGGCAAACGTGAATGCAGTCCCGTTTGAATTACGACTATAGAACATATAAATGTGAACGTGTACGTAATGCGTCCATGCCTCGAAGACTGTTACATGTGTAAAGGTGAAAGTGTGTTCCGCACACGTCTGTCAACCGGATCTGAGATATGTTACCGGAAAAGTCACAACTAATACAGACCACGTAACCACACAGACCCAGTAAACATATGTAAACAGAATATGGATATGCATGTGCGCCTGCGCGTAACCCACAATTAGGAAATGCAAGTGCGCGTGTGCGTGTGTGATCCGCTCACAGCAGGGAAAGTTAAGGCTGTGTCCTCCACGTCAATTATACATGTCTCAAAACTGTCAGCCTCTGAAAGTATGGAATCGGACAATGCCATGTAAAGTACCGTTAGAAATAGTGAGAAACACATGCTATGTGATAAGACAAACATAGAATGTGGATAGAATAACGTGTGTGTTAGTAGTATGGATTGACGACGGTTATGCATCTGTAACCTGACCCACTTGTCAGAAGGTGCCCCGTGCAATTGTGTTCAGTTGGCACACACTTGTTGACCGGGCTAGGCTAGCTGGATATATGTCCAGTGTCAGCAGAGGCCCGTGGAGAAATGCTCCACACACAATAATAGCACAACATACCAAAGTACTCATATATGTAACCAAAAAAGAACAACAATAGAAAGTGTCCTGAAAGGACTGGTTACACACAGATCTCAGACGACAGAGAAATATATGGCCAGTGGAAGCATGTCACAATTACGGAATCAGGTCCCTATAGAAGCAAGAAGGTCTCACATGACACGCCAGCGAATTGCCAGATAGACACAGGTCAATGTAACACACAGCAAGATTAAGGGCCAACCAGCCGTACACCATGCCAGAACCTGTACAGTGGAAAGGTATGGTATGGTAATAGATGTGTGTACACAGGTAATCCACAGACAGTAACAAAACAAGGTATGAAACGAGGGGTTCACATGTATATATCTACACACAGCAGTCCGACGGCCCGTATATATGACGCATAGACATAGATATGTCACTTGAAAACAAGATGTAAACAACTACAGTTTATTCCATATCATATTGATATAGTTATATACAGTCATGCCTCTTATTTACATTCATATTTATACAAAATATGCATTTAATTGTACTTATTTATTCCATGATTTGGAATCTTAATGCAACAATTATACACATTAATATACAATATCATTATCAACACACTACATTCTAAGGTTTACTCACAACAATTATCAACTATGTTTCAATATACTGATTGTATTGACCAATATTGTATTTATATTAACACATTGTTGTTGTATTAATGTTTCCATTAAGTAATGTATGCAACACTGATTTTTATGTCACTTTATCTTTAAGACTTGGAGCACTGTCCACTTAACTATGAGCAAGTTTATTGATTAATTGTCTTTAAACTGACTCTGAAGGAAGTATATAAGGGACGACTATCTAATGTATTTCGTACGTTGACGATGCCCCATGTTAGTGGGTGAAAGCCCTCAGTATCTTTGGACTGTGGAGTGTATCGCTTTTGTCATCGTCTGTTTTGGTCTGGTTTATGTTCATTAATGTCTTTTATGAAGATGACCAGGACACAAGGTTTGCTGTATTTCTGCTTACTGGCACATGGATATAGATAGGCCAAGTAATACATAATATGGGTAGTCAAACAGACATCCGCGATTGGGGAACATACAGCATCAGTCAAAACCACTGGCCAGATGGTGACAGTCCAACAAGTTCTACACTTTACATATGCACACTGGTGTCCATTGTAGGACTCCAAAAATGGATCCGTTCGCAATATCAACCAGCTGCGATCGACCCAGAAGAAATGACAGCCGTGACTACGGCACAGCTAGACATATGCACCACCAGCGTGTTTAAGGTTGATGACAAGTGTCCATGAAATGCAGGACAAATGAACAGAAATCCCCAGATTTGTCGAGTCCATAGAAGTGCATCCACATCCCAGTCCCGCACACATGAAGGATGTGTAATGTGTACCATCGAGAGTTGCAGCCATGGGATCCTGGGTATGCAGAAATGGGGCTCGGTGTTGTTTGGCAGATAATCCGTTGGCCCGCCCCGTGGGAGGGATGTGGGTATAGCACATGCCTTACTCCCCACTAATGATGCAAAGCATCCACCAGATAATGCTGAAAGCAGGTGTGAAATGTGTACAGCCCTATATCAGTGTCCAGTAGGCAATTCCCATGGATGGACAAGCGTACGACCAAGATGGCACCCATAACTGGAAACCTGGTGGAATTACACAGCTGCAGTAAGGCATAGCACAGGAAATACAGATAGGGACTACATTAGACATTCCCCATACAAAGTCAGACCGTCGTGCGAATACCGGCGTACACAGCTCTCAATCTGCCATCACCAAAATGGGGATCACTCGCTTCCATAATGCGGAACAAATGGGCGACCTGTGGAACACATTCTAATGGCTCACTAACAACTTCAACTAGGAAGGTCACAGGATGGTTAAACTATGGCGTTCCCACTTATAAAGAAGATCCTTTAATGAATTAATATGATTAATGTCAATTGACCATGGAATACACCTAATCAACATAAAATAACCGCTGGCACCTTATGGCACACAATCCAAAAAACACATGGGTAGATGAAACAGTCAATGTAGAAATTGTCCAGGACAGTGCCCAAATGGTATAAAAAGGTTCATTTATATACAAGTAAGCGCTTTCACCCGTAGGCTCCGTCAGACCTACACATAACATAAAAGCATCCAGGCTTTAAATATCCCTCCTTACACTTTCATAGGTCAATTTCTCATCAAACAATGAACAATTAACCCCAGCATATAAAGCGCAGATGCAATGTTAAATACAAACACATATATTGACATCTTTAAAAACATCCTATTAAAACATGTATTATATTATATTGTACTATGCCTAATTCTCATCAATTATAAATTTAACAATATATATAGAAAATATGTATATTATATCAATGTAAAACAGTGGTAAACAACTGAAAGAGTGGACTAATAGGTGTTAAATGTATAGCTGTACCTAAACTACATTCCTGTTATTTGGGTTTAAGCCACCTGCTTCTCCAAAGAGGCTTAATCTGTGCTTCATCATTCAGCCCTGGTGTGTGGTCAGCTCTCCACCTAATAATCCATCTCAATCCGCATTCTAAAGTATAGTTGATAAGGTCCCCCCCTCTGGGATTAAAATCTAGCCTTTGTAAAACACTGAACGTAAACGTATGCCTTGGGATGTGCTCATAGCCGGCCGTAGGCATAGGCCAACCCGGCGGCTGCCTAGGGCGCCGCACTAGCAGGGCCACCTTTCTAGTAGTTATGTCATGTAGGTACACCAGGATGGGGGCACCATGTGTTGTTGTGGTGGGCACCATGGAGCCCTATCGCCTAGGGCAGCGGTTGATCTAAGGCCGCTCCCATGCTGCCGTAGGAGGGGTAGTACGGTCTGCAGGTATGTGCTGAAGTGCACATGAAACAGCGGTCTACAAGGATTACCCATAGTGGCGACACCTGCACAGACAGCTATAGCGGGACATACACACGACCATGCACACAGCTCAGATAGACATACATACACCATAAACAGGCAATTATACACAAGGTTTATGGCGTGTACGGGTACAGTGTCAGTACAGCAAGGATAGCTGTCTGCCATGATATCCAGCAGATGTCTCTAGGGCGTGCCGGAATACGGACGTTGCATTGACAATGAGTGGATATGCATCGTACCACAGTTCTATGTGTCAGCCGTGTAAATATGCGATACATGGGACAGACAGCTGTCCATGCAAGAGCAGCGCTATGGGCATAACATAAGTATGTATATATACATCGAGAGGGATACAGACGGACACATGTGGCAAGGCCGGGAGTGTAACGCACACAGCACCACCCACCACACCACAGCAGGGCGCACGTGGAGAACACGCTACGGAGGTCGCCAACCACAGCAGGCACACAGGCAGTCCACGAGCTGCGTCTCACCATCCAAAAACACAGAGATGTCGGCAGGATATAAGTGTTCTGCGGAACCTCTAAAGCCATAACCTATGAACCCATGCGGCTGGGAGCATAGACACACACACACAGCTAGCAGGCATGGGGATTGACCTTACCCCCACCTACCCAACCGCACAACAGTATGACACAGGTATAGAACGTGCTACCTGGACCACTGAACACAGCACCGTCAGAGGCACACGTCTAGGTGGGTGACAACATCCGTAAAGGAATAGACGCCGATAGCCAAGGTATGTGTTGCGAAGCGTCTAAAATAACTACTCTCTACAGGGGCAGCTGTAAACACACACACACACACTCCACACACACACGGGGAAGGGCTGGGAGTTGAACCTATGCCTACCTACATGAACACACTACAGCATGATGCATTTACAGAACGCGCTACCGAGATTACTGAGCACAGTGCTGTCAGAGGCATACTTCTAGGCGGGTGACATCATCCGTAAAGGAATAGATGCCAATAGCCAAGGTATGTGTTGCGAAGCGACTAAAGGAACTACTCTCACCAAGGGCAGCTGGAAACACACACACACACACACGGGGAAGGGCCGGGAGTTGAACCTACGCCTACCTACATGAACACACTACAGCATGATGCATTTACAGAATGCGCTAACGAGATTACTGAGCACAGCGCTGTCAGAGGCATACTTCTAGGCGGGTGACATCATCCGTAAAGGAATAGATGCCAATAGCCAAGGTATGTGTTGCGAAGCGACTAAAGGAACTACTCTCACCAAGGGCAGCTGGAAACACACACACACACACACACGGGGAAGGGCCGGGAGTGGAACCTACGCCTACCTACATGAACACACTACAGCATGATGAATTTACAGAATGCGCTACCGAGATTACTGAGCACAGCGCTGTCAGAGGCATACTTCTAGGCAGGTGACATCATCCGTAAAGGAATAGATGCCAATAGCCAAGGTATGTGTTGCGAAGCGACTAAAGGAACTACTCTCACCAAGGGCAGCTGGAAACACACACACACACCTCACACACACACGGGGAAGGGCCGGGAGTTGAACCTACGCCTACCTACATGAACACACTACAGCATGATGCATTTACAGAACGCTACCGAGATTACTGAGCACAGTGCTGTCAGAGGCATACTTCTAGGCGGGTGACATCATCCGTAAAGGAATAGATGCCAATAGCCAAGGTATGTGTTGCGAAGCGACTAAAGGAACTACTCTCACCAAGGGCAGTTGGAAACACACACACACACACACACACACACACGGGGAAGGGCCGGGAGTTGAACCTACGCCTACCTACATGAACACACTACAGCATAATGCATTTACAGAACGCGCTACCGAGATTACTGAGCACAGTGCTGTCAGAGGCATACTTCTAGGTGGGTGACATCATCCGTAAAGGAATAGATGCCAATAGCCAAGGTATGTGCTGCGAAGCGACTAAAGGAACTACTCTCACCAAGGGCAGCTGGAAATACACACAAACACCGGGAAGGGCCGGGAGTTGAACCTACGCCTACCTACATGAACACACTACAGCATGATGCATTTACAGAACGCGCTACCGAGATTACTGAGCACAGCGCTGTCAGAGGCATACTTCTAGGTGGGTGACATCATCCGTAAAGGAATAGATGCTAATAGCCAAGGTATGTGTTGCGAAGCGACTACTCTCACCAAGGGCAGCTGGAAACACACACACACACCTCACACACACACGGGGAAGGGCCGGGAGTTAAACCTATGCCTACCTACATGAACACACTACAGCATGATGCATTTACAGGACGCGCTACAGAGATTACTGAGCACAGTGCTGTCAGAGGCATACTTCTAGGTGGGTGACATCATCCGTAAAGGAATAGATGCCAATAGCCAATGTATGTGTTGCGAAGCGACTAAAGGAACTACTCTCACCAAGGGCAGCTGGAAACACACACACACACACCTCACACACACACGGGGAAGGGCCGGGAGTTGAACCTACGCCTACCTACATGAACACACTACAGCATGATGCATTTACAGAACGCTACCGAGATTACTGAGCACAGCACTGTCAGGAGGCATACCCCTAGGTGGGTGATATCATCTGCAGAGGCAAGGCAGCCGATAGGGAATGAAGACAGAGTGCACAGTCACACAGCATGTTACCATCCCAAGGTGGGCGTACAGTAACACGGTAGTGCTGTACTCGGGAATACCAACTAACTACGGAGCACAACATCACGACATGGATATGGGATGCACCACAGACAGTATACCCTATGAGAGGGCAACCGGCGTGCATGATGTAGGCCGCCATTGTGGCATACCAACCACATATGACTCACCTGAACGGTCACCATGGCTATGCAGGATGTCATTGGCCATGGCTACATGCCTAGTAGCAGACATCGGTGCTGACTGTACTGTGTACCCCCGAATGGCATACTGGGCATGCCCTCACACCTAGCGGTCACGAAGGGGAAACATATATGCACACGGGGTATCATCACAGACGGGCGCGGTGTGCACTGTACTGTGTGTCCATCTACACAGCTGCTTACTTGGCATGCTCACACTCTTAGAATCTGCAGAGTGCAGACATGCATACACATGGGGTGGAATCATGGAAGGGCAGAGTGTGGACCGTCATGTGTGTCCACCCACACAACAGCAACCCGGGCATGCTCACACACATGGCGGTTGCAAAGGGGAAACATACATGCACACGGGGTATCAACACAGACGGGTGCGGTGTGCACTGTACTGTGTGTCCATCTACACAGCTGCTTACTCGGCATGCTCACACACTTAGAATCTGCAGAGTGCAGACATGCATACACATGGGGTGGAATCATGGAAGGGCAGAGTGTGGACCGTCGTGTGTGTCCACCCGCACAACAGCAACCCGGGCATACTCACACACGTGGCGGTTGCAAAGGGGAAACATACATGCACACGGGGTATCAACACAGACGCGCGGTGCACTGTACTGTGTGTCCATCTACACAGCTGCTTACTGGGCATGCTCACACACTTAGAATCTGCAGAGTGCAGACATGCATACACATGGGGTGGAATCATGGAAGGGCAGAGTGTGGACCGTCGTGTGTGTCCACCCACACAACAGCAACCCGGGCATGCTCACACACGTGGCGGTTGCAAAGGGGAAACATACATGCACACGGGGTATCAACACAGACGGGCGCGGTGTGCACTGTACTGTGTGTCCATCTACACAGCTGCTTACTGGGCATGCTCACACACTTAGAATCTGCAGAGTGCAGACATGCATACACATGGGGTGGAATCATGGAAGTGCAGAGTGTGGACCGTCGTGTGTCCACCCACACAACAGCAACCCGGGCATGCTCACACACTTAGTATGTGCTACACGCCATCCGGCATGCAGACGGAGTGCACACACCGCAAGTCACGGCCAGGTAAACCCGTACACACGCACAGGGTGGACACACATGCAGTTACACGTACACACACAGATGACATCACAGGCGTCACGGGTGCAGGCTGAACATGTACACACTGCAGTGAACACTGTAGCTGCCATGCCAGCACCATGTCATCGGTGCAGCAGTACACCTCACGGTCCAGCAACAACATGTGACATATGTCCACAGGTCTATATGGCGGTGTACGCCCGTCATGCAGAGTACACATGTACTATCAATGATCCCACAGGTGTGATGTAGTCCGCCCATATCGGTATACATGGACAGGCATGCTCCACACATACCACGGGCCTGACACAGATATGACACATGACTGCAGCTGTATCACAGTGAAACAAAGTCCGGATATGTCATATATGTGATTGCCTGGCTGTGTGCATGGACTGCACACAGGACACATACGAAGCCTGTGATGTACCACATGCATAACACTGGCGTACGTGGTAATACACACGAATGGAAGGTGGACACATGTCTGTGGTATGCACCCCCTACAGGGTGTAGCGGTGTTGACTGGGACACATACCCTTGTACAGTTTGCCTGTGACAGCTGTGATACCATACCACAGTCCATGTTCCATGTATGTCGACACACATGTCACAACGTAGCAATGCATACACACATGGCAACAGGGGATACATGTGACACGTGTACTGTGCACGGTGCAGCCATGCATGAGTGGTGTCCGATGTCCATAACACAGTTGCAACCCCCTACCACATGCATACCCATCATGGGGGCCGTCATATGGTGGCATAGTAACAGCACGTATGGCGGTATGTGTGTACATCATGTGTTTAAACACCTGTCCACATGCATGTGTGTAGGTGGTGGTTACAGGTGTGTCACACACCATCCTATCCTGCCATGTGCATACAGTCTGCTATGTCGCCGTTACATGACAGTGCTGCCATAATGCATACCCATCGGTCAGGTGTCATCGACCATATGTCACATGGCCACTGTAACCCCTACCACCTCCCAAGTGCATATATCGGCACAGCTGCCAGATACAGTGTTGGTACGCATGATGCACTACATACCGCTGCACGCCTGCACATATCCCATATAGCGGGTGTGGCATTCCCAGCACCGACATGTGTGCAGGAATGTGTGCCCATGTATGCCACAGATCGGGGGGACTATGTGCCACGTGCCACACATCACTGTACACCATGGTAGAGATCTGTACATACCTCAGTGTGGGGTGCATGGATGTGGATGGTGCAGTACATGCAACATGTCGTCCCTCCATGTAGACATGTGTGGTCACCACCATGTCAGTGTGTCAACATGTGTGTATGTCTGCTGCCTGTTGTGAGGGTGTATGCAGGTATAGTGTTGTGAATGGACACTAACCACACAGGGTGACCATCCCGTACTGGTGCTGCATTGTACAACCCTGTCAATGCCATACTTGTGAGCCATACTGGCCACCTGTGCAAGACCGCCCCCTGTGACATGGCGTGTGGGTGCATTGTATTGTGAGGGTACTGACCATACAGGCAGGTGTCCCCATCTGCACACAATGGGGTGTGTGCCATAGTGGTGTACACCCCGCGATTGCGGACATATTCCTGTACCGGTACAGCATCCAACTGCTGCACAGCGTGCACCACAGCTGACAGGTGACACCTGCGGTCAGTCGCCAGCACGCTGTGTACGACACCTGCAGAATGTCACCATACCTGTACTGTGTCATGCCATGTATGTGATGTCTCTGTCCACCGTAGCCTGTGGCACCGACCACAGGCGTCAGGTGCAGTATATGTGTGGACATGTGCGTCATGTACTGTGTAAACAATGTTACACTATATCTGGCTCCGTGCTCCGCAGGTTTACATGTAGAACTTCCCTACTTGCAATCTCAACTGTCTGTTCTCTATCACAAAAGCTCAGCACCTGCTCCCACAGTATCCCTACATAGGTAAAGTACATGTATACTAGATGGAGTACTACACTATCCTAGAATCCCCTTGAGTACCCACTTCCCTATAGGTGCCTTCTGACCCAGTTACACAGCAAATGCATTCACATTCTCTGGCATGTCGAAGGGTCAATTGCTAGCGACCTCTCCTGTTCAGATGGTGAATCTGGGCGTCCTGAGGCAATGTTACAGGTGCCTCATGGACACGGACAAGCCGCACCTCCCCCACTAAACATAATACATGTGAGAGATGCAACTATATAGCCAGACAGGGGGCTGAGCTCTCTCAAACCATGACCAGCAAGGCCAAATGGGAGGGGAAGGACACCATGCACACCACAAACCCAGTGTCACATGGAACTATCACAAATGCTAAACAAACACATGAACACACAAAGACATACTCGGAGGCACTGTTAAAATATGTAATGAACCTAATGAGGCCTCCGAAGCAGACACCCAAGCAACTGCCTCCACAAGACATAGGACATGCAACACATAGTTCTCAACGTCAGTGTGCTAAACAGTCACAGCCCTTAAGGCCACACACAATGCCAGACACACTTGTAATAGGTGACGCCATAGTCAGACACACCGACGTCCCACCCACCAGACTGAACAAGGGAATGATCACAGTAGGCTGCCTGTCGGGCGCTGGAATCCACCACATAACACACGCACTCAGGTCACGCCGCAGTATGTACAAGTATGACGCGGTCATTGTCCATGCTGGTGTCAATGACCGGAGACATACCACCCTGGGATACATGAAAGGAGACATAGAGGGGCTCTCAGATTGTGTAGCCCAGGCCAGCATGTCCCTGACCCTGAGCAGTATCCCACCCTCATCAAGTATGATGCCACAATACTGGCTCCGAATGATCACCCTTGATAATTTGCCTGGTTACCGGTGTCAGTCTGAGGGGATCCAATTTCCTCTTGCCTGGGATGACATGCTTGACACGCCACGCCCCTTCGCAAAGGATGGCTTGCACCTGTTGCCCCTGGTCTTCAAGAGTGTGGCAAAGGCTCCTGCCACCCCCACAGTGCCCACTGCAGGCAAGGCTGAAATGATAAACCTACCACCCTAGACTACAAACCTGGAAAAAGAAAGGGTAATACTGCTCAGTGCCAGTAGTCTACGCCCAAGCTGCACGCCCTCAAATGCCCTCCTCAGTATGGAGGACATCGATGTCAGTGCTGTGACTGAAACATTGTTCAGGGCTCCTGAGAGCACCCCATCACTATCAAGTCATACCTCATATCACGCGGTCAGGACCATAACCCGGACCGAACACAGAAGGAGGGGGAGTCTCCATTTCCATGAAAGATACCCACACCTCCAGGTTGGCAGAAATGCACGTAGCAGCGGGGACCATCCAGGTGCAATTAACCATGGGTAGGACTGCCCTACAGTTTGTTGCATGCTACAGACCACCCTCCCAAACCCAGGATACCCGCACAGCCTTTCTGAAGACACTGGGGAGTATGAATGCTCTCACAACACCATCATATTGGGTGACATCAACCACCCATACATAGACCAGGAACATTACCCAGGACACAACACCCTACACCAAAGGTTCCAGGTGTTCATACACCCGAATGCTGTGGAACAACCATGCACCATACCCACAAGGGGAGGAACTATACTAGTCCTGATCATCACACATGGGGACGACATGCTCCATACAGGATGTACATCCCTCAATGGTGAGGTCAGACCATATAGTGATCTCACTGGAGATCCGCATCCTGCACCCAACACTGGCAAGGGAGACCACAGTGAAGACCTCTCCACAGTGAACCCCACACGTCATACGACTGGGGTGGTACCCTACAAGGCCTCCATGCCGGTGGTAAACACTGGCCACGCTGCTGAAACCCTTACAAATGCCTTCTATGAGCACCCCCAGGAATGTCTGGATCAAGCGATCCCTGATAACATCAGGACCTTGTCCACCAAAGGCAGGCACATGGTCTGGTAGACCCCAGCCATTAACAAACCGTACAACAAGAGGTGAAAGCTACTACATGACAGAGCAATATCACTACCAGGGAAGGCATCACTGATTAATACTGGCGGTAACATACGATCACTCATACAATCATCCAAGGCCACCTGTGGGACTGGACTTGCAAAGGACACATAAGACAACCATAAGGCCTTCCTTAGCTATGGTAGGAACATGGGTGGAAGCCCACAGTTATGCTCGGAATTAGTCCAGAATGGTACAATGATCACTGAACCCACAGACATTGCCAACAAACTGGCAGACAGGTTCCGTGCATACATCTACCCCCCCCCAAGAGGGGACGTATCTATCCCACCAGAGTCTAGCCTCCCAAACATCAAGAATGCCCAGGTGAGAGCTGCTATCTGTAAAGCAGTGAACACAGCATCAATGGGACCAGATGGTGTCCCCGGCTGTGTGCTACACAACCTCAATGAGGGCCTCAACCCGCACATAAGGCTGCTGTTTAATCTTAGCCTTACTACAGGCTACGTACCCGATGAATGGCATACGGCAACTGTGGTCCCACTCCACCAAGGCGGTGCCCCTACGGACTCTGTACATCCCTGCCCTATAAGCTTGACAAGCCTTGTCTGCAAAGCTTTGGAGGGGTCCATAATGGAGCCCATAAATGAAGACATTGGGGAATGACAAATACTGGAACATACCCACATCGGCTTAGTCAAGGGCAGATCCTGCCTCCTGAACCTGGTCGACCTGTTTGGAAGAGTCACTAAGGCCATTGATGGGGGTACGTCGGTTTGCACAGACTACCGTGACCTGGCAACAGCGTTCGAACCACACTCCACGTGGGCATCATAGAAAAGCTCACCAGCGTAGATGTAGAGCCATATGTCACACGATGGGTTGCCAACCGGATGAAGGTCAGACCCCACAGGGTTAGTGTTCCTGGTGCCATGTCAGACTCCAAGCCGGTCCCGAGTGGTGGCCCACAGGGCTCAGTCCTGGGCCCCCTCCAGTTCAGCATTCAACTTTCCGATGTGCATGCAAACATAGGGGATTGTGGCAGACAAGGTATGCAGATGACTGCAAACCGGCCACCATAATCAACACCCCATCAGACACAGACATCCACCTGAGGTCTCATAGAAATGGATAACTGGTGCCAGAGCCATGGCCTGAAGCTACATGCCAGGGAAGGTATAGACCTACCCTTTGGGAAAGACAAGTTCACCCCGAATTACCACATAGGTGGTAATCCATTAAACATGGTAGACGTGATCAGGGACCTGGGTACCAAACCTGTCGGTAACCTCTCTTGACACTCACATTGCCAATGTGGTTGGGAAGACATTCCACTGTACCCACCTGGTCATGAAGGGATTCACATCCACATCAGGGGAGGTCATTGTACCCCTGTACTCTTCACGCATCAGACCAATGATTGGGTACAACGCCCCATTCAGAATGTACCTAACCCGACACCTGCAGCACTCGGAAGGACCCCAAACGTTCCCCAACACAGGGATAAAGTTGCTGAAACATATGTCACACACTGCCCGACTGAGGGGACTCTGGCTCTATACCTTCTCATACCGTCTGCTCCGAGGTGATCTGTGCCTGACATACACGGCCATGTCCGACCTGGGTGTCATGGACATGCTCCACCTCCTAGGATCCAAACAACCACGGGCACGAGAGCAACAGACAGAAACCTCAACACGGACATAAATAGGACATGCTGGAGGGACAGGTTCATCGCCCAGAGACTCCCTACACCATGGAACAGATTCCCAGCCCTTGTGAAGCAGAGCCCCTCACTGACTCTGTCCAAGAGTAATCCTGACGTGTGGATGGGAGATCGTAGGTATGCCCCAGGAATCATCTCTGTGTCACTGCTGGACAGAGGGACAGCAGACCAATGGATATAGTATCCTCATCTTAAGGGGTGGTGAAAGCCACACACACTCTGGCTAGGCTTACACATGCCATAGGGCACATAGCCTGGTATGTACCTATGCACCTATGTACCTATGTAGGTGTCCAGGCAGGTTGCGGGTACCTGTGGTATGCTGATATTGCCAGATGTGCCTGTGGGTAACCCACAGCTACACGTGGGGGACTGATAACAGTGCTCCCAGTAGGCACATGCGAGTACACCATATGAGGCATACAGGTTAACAGAACCAACATGGTGCTACACATGTAACCGTCACACATACCGTGTACACAGCTCAATGCATGCTGCACCTGCATTACATGGTATGTCTGCTGCATGATGACAGTACACAACCCATGTCACATACGCACCTGTCACTTGTCATACACAACCACTGCAACATACACATCACACAGTATGCATACACAGGTATCACATACACCTCTCACTATCTTGTCCACCCTGTGCATCAGAATATATTTGCATAACTGTGCACCGATGGTGTGGATGACAGTGATGCGGCAGAGGCTTCATCATATGCACAGGGTGATATGTGTGCCAGGGGCATAGGTTGTACCAATGGATGACATCATGTGTGTGTGTAAGGGCCGGTGCATTTACTGGGCATGACTGTGCAGAATGCATGTGGATGTGGTGGAGCCCTACAGTTGTGTCTGCAGTGTGTGGGTATGTGTGTACACAGTTCAGCCATATGTGATGCCTACACGGGGTATACTTGGCAGCCCCAGACTGTACAGTGCAGGTTGTATGGCTCACTGTGTCCGTCTGCGGCCACATGACCCGTGCCTGCCTGGGGTCGCACGGGCACTACCGGGTGGAGGTATGGAGTGGCCACTCTCTGATGACACATGTCTGCTGGAACCATGTCCACGCTGGGACCGGCCAGGGCCACGTCCATGTGGCCTGCTGTGTCCTGGTGTGGTTGGTGAAGCACCAGCTGCACTGCTGCTGCTACCGGCACTGTGTGAGTGGGCATGAGAGGTGGCACGCACACGTCGACCTACACTAGGTGGTGTTGCTGGCCTATGGCCATGTGTCCTACGCCTCACCCTTACCAGGTGTTCCAGCACAGACAGCTCATGCTCGCGGATTGACATGCCTCGGTCGAGGATTCCAACCATCTCACCTAATCGCCTATCCAGTACATTAGCAATCTGCTGTTGAGCATTCCCCAATGACTGGATGTTCTCATTTAGGGAACGGATTGCGGCCCTCTGCAGCCTCTGCCCTTCTTGGTTCTGCCGTTCAGCACATGCCTGTGCCGCCATTACAGTCTGGAACATGCGTCTGGTGATACCAGCTGCTGCACCCTGTACAGCAGGTGCATGTCTGCCAGAGGTCCTCCTACGAGCAGCACCAGCCACATGCCTGTGTGGCACATCACCAGTCATTACACTGGCAACATGGTGTGTACGCGCACCTTCTGTAGCCACCACACATTCCTGCTCAATGCCAACAGACGCTGACTGTCCTTTCTCTATGGGCAACGGTGATGTGGTATGTGTCGGCATCAGAACCGTGTGCGGGGATGAAGGGGACATAGGTGGGATGGTAACCAATGGCACAGCTTCTGCCCCTGACAACCCTGCCTGTGCCTCATGCATATGGTCATCACCGCTAGTATCTGTGGGGACACTAGCATCAGATGGACCGCAGGAGGGGAACGCACCTACACCACCTGTGAATACAAAGACATACATCAGGCAAGAAGGGTAACCTATATTTTGTATAGGTTTAATTATTCCCGTAAAGACACAAAGGGTATGGCCAGATTTTACAACTAGTTTGTGCCTTAAATGTTTTGCACATGAATTAAGCTGTAGAAAATAAATAAAAAACTGATAAGTATTTTACGTATTTCCCAATTTACATTTGGGTATATACATATTTTTTTAATACAAGTGATCTATTACCATCAAGATGTGACACTTTTACATGATTTTATTTCATCTAATATAACATTATTTAAGATTTATATAAATCATGTACAATTCCGTTTTAAGGCAACCATGGTAACATGTAATTGAAGAATGCACTTTATTCTAATTGGTTTTATGATTGTATTTTAAGCAATGACATCCAATATTCCGCTGTTTGTCTGAAGAAGGCTAAATATTGTTTTAGCCGAAAGCACTAACATTTCATTTGGATCTATTAAACGCCAGTTTATTTTACGTAGTAGTCTCTTATAGTGTTCCTGTTCGTCTGCATGTGAATTTGTTAGTTCAACAGTCAATTGGTTTGTACATACTGTAAGATACATTACACACACGCAGACACACACGCAGACACACACACACACATGCAGACACACACACGCACACACACGCACACAGACACACACACGCAGACACACACACGCTGACACACACACGCAGACACACACATGCAGACACATCATGCATGTGATATTGCAGATGGCATGCAGCATTCCCACACCACAGCTCAGTGAATGCAGGCCAGACATTAATAGTGGTAGTATGCATACTGCCCTGGGGTGCACACTACATCAAGCAGGTGTCATTTCAGTAGGCATGCAGTACACACATTCATGGTAGTTTTCATGCATCACCGTGATACACCGTGTGGCCACAGGCAGGTTAACAGTACACATGGCTGGCATCACTTTGACATGTACTCCACCAACATGTGCGATAACATGTGGACATGTGACAATGGTGTCCCACCACATGCACCGCATCATACTGGACGTCACAGTGCAGTGTTATGTGTACAGGCTACAGATAGAATGCATGTGTAACACAGATATCTGTGCAGGTGTGGTTGGTGTGAGCCATGTACATAGCTATACAGTGGGGAGTACAGGCACTGTGCCACTGCATGGCAGCAGGACACAGGTATGTTTCTGTGCGATGCATAACATGGACGCATTGTATTGCCATGTCTGCAACAGAGTCATGCTGTTCCACAGCACGTATATGGTAGACATTGGTGGCACCTCCGGTGGCTGCAGACAGGCATTCCGGTTGTCTGGTGTACCACATCAACTGTACAGGTGGTCCACTACAGCTATGATCGCACTATGTGTGGACAATGTGCAACGGTGTCTATCCACTCCAGACATACTGTGTGGCAACATGCCTGTAGCTATCACCCATGGCCATGTTTGACTGGGTCATGGACAATTGTGTGTGATGGGCATCGTGTACCCATCCCTGTGGTGGCCCATGTGACATACACCCATACAAGTCGGAGGTGTCACAATCCAGAGGGCTATGCAGACAACAGTGTGGATGTTTGCTATGTCGGGCGTAGGTCATGTCATGGTGTGACAATATTGCAGACAGAACACCACGTGCGTGGGACATGTCATGTGCCGTGTCACAACGTGTGCAAACAATGCAGGGGCATATGTCACATTGGTAACACCTGTGTGCTGGCCAGATCACAGCTCACTATGTGGTACTGTGTGCGTACCACAAATGGCATTCCAATACATACTACATATGCATCGATTGTAGAACACCTCCACCATTGTATGCATAGCTGACTGCACATATCACACTGACAGGTACTGTGGTATCATGCTGGTGTATACTAATGGTTGTATCTACTGTACATGGGTGGCGTGTGTGTCTGGTGGTGCAACCTGTATACCATGACTGGAGCAGAACCCAGGTGTGCATGTCATACCTGGCCACATGGCGAATATCTATACACTGTAACATGCCTGTTACTAACAACAGTCTCACCTGTGACGGACCCATGGCTGTGCGACACGCCAGAGGTACCTGTATAGGGGCAACACAACAGTATAAACATTATCCATGACTGTAGCCACAGTAAGCACTGTGCATGTCACATCATGTACCTGTGTGATAGCATGTGTTATGCACACATCTGCAAACACAACGTAGCATACTGTAGTATGCGGCTTGTGTGGCCATATACATGGCATGTGTTGGTACATTACATGGTGTACTGTGACACCCACACCTACGGCAGATATCATACACATATGCAAGACTGACTTACCAGGCAGCTCCAGGCTCGTTGGTTGGGAGACACCCACCTCCACGATGGCAGCGAGTGTTTCTGCATGATGTTCCCTGGGTGTCCCCAGACTGGCCAGGAGCTCCTCCGTGTGTGTGAGTGGGGGCTGGGTTGGTGGCCCACCACTTGTTCCACCTTGTTCTCTGGCGATTGCGGCGGCACACTGTTTCGCGTGCTGTATTAGGTCCGTGCAGTGTCGGCGTATCTGCTGGTATGTGCGGTTGTTGCCACCCACGTCGTTCACCCTCCTGCGCATATCCTGCCACAGGTCATCCCACTGCTGTGCTTGCTGTGGAACATGGCTGAATAGCAGGTCATAGTTGTCATGGAGCAACAGTATGATTACGTCATCCTCCTGGCGGCTGAAGGCTGGCAGCCGTGAACGAGGCATTATCTGTAAGACATAATGATGGTAACAGGTCACATTTACACTGATGTACTGGCATACCGCTGGACATACATTGCTATGACATGTACGACATCTGCACAGTAATCTCTGCGATGCATCATGGCACTGACACAGCTGACGTGTTGCTGTCACACCATTAAGCAGCGGGTATCATATCATATCTGTGTGTCAACTCATCACACTGTACACACACCATGTTGATGGTAACCTGCTGTGGACATGTGTACCTGCCTGCACCTGTGTTCATACCAGTTGGCATGTGTCCCGATGTGCACACAGTTCTACTGTTCACCTGGATGCTGTGTATATGTCGCTAGGCATCACAGATGCAGCCATTATGGACATCAGCAGTGGCACTGCACACATACATGTGGACACCTGTACATGCATGTGTTGTGCCATGTACATCTACACAGCACTGTACAGGTGTTGGACAAACTGCCACGGCTCACCTGTATTGCACATGTGATACACATGGGACATTGTGTAATCATATGACATTAGCAGGGATGGTCATACATAGCATGTGCGCGCGCACGTTGTACATGCCAACACACAGCACCTGTGACACCACAAGGTGCATCAGTGCCACATTACTGCTCTGGACGGTTGATAGTGCAAGTGCCATTTGGCCATCGCACCATGTATGGCTGTGATGGCATGTGCAGCCTTGCTGGACAGGGCTGCATGGTATGGCAGGGTATGTCACATACATGGCACAGGGATGTGTCCCACCTGGGGGGTACTGGTATTGAGACGGTGGCTGTCCATTCCATATGTCATTGCTATGTGTATATAGACATTACGCATGTCTATCATCATGGTGTGGACAATGGCCTTCTGCAAGGTAGGCAGCATGCTGCTTGGTGGGGGTGTGTATGGTGCATGCTGGTATCGCACATCCATGCATACACATTACCCCTGACAGGTGCTATGTGCTGTGATATTGTTCAACACAGTGCTGTATGTGCCCACACAATGATATCCCGTGCACATGGATGGTACCCTGGCCTGACATGGGTACCACATATGTCTACATCCAGTGCCTGCTGCCACCGCCATGTCAGCAGGTGCACCACACAGCACCATCCCTCCCACAGGGACCGTGGTGTTGGGCACAGCATAGGTATCCATTTATGGGGACAGGGATGTTCACATAGCGGGGCACTGATGGTATCATCCATCGGACCATACACGTATGACGCACACCTCACACACCCAGCCCATTCAGTATGTTGTTCGCAACACTGACACAGCTATACTGCTAGGCCAGGGACATTCCCAGCCGTACATACACAGATGCATGAACATCTGTCTGTGGCATGGGCTACAATGATGGTGGGGTTCAACACATACCGTGTTTGACTGTGGCTGGCGCAGATGTTTTGTGCACGTGTCTACACGGTAAACCTGTTCTACTGTAGCCAGCGGTGATGTGCTGTGCACATGTCAATGCTGCACATTGTGTTGGTGTCTGTCAACAGGCCAGTGGTGGAACACGCAGGGGTATTAGTGATCGAATATGCATGCCACCCTGTACAGCTGTACTGCTAACATCTCAGGTGCTAATGTGTCATGGACATGCACACCTTACCCGGACAGGTGGTAGTGGGTTGCCACCCGTACCCATCTCCTCTTGTGGGTTGCTATGATCCAACACCCTCTTTGTATTGTATGTTCAGGCTATGCACCTGTGTGGGACATGTGGGCATGCAATGCGCTACTGCGTACCTTTGCACCCATTGCACAACATTTCACACAGGTACACTGGCAGCCATACACTTCACAGCTTGATGATGGTACAACAGGTGTTGTACACACGTAACACATATCCTGTGGGACATGGTCATATGTACAGGCATGTCCAACAGTCACGTACCACTGCTACCCCTATATGACGGATATGCAGTACATGTGGCGGTACAGCAACTGTCACATGTACTGCTGCAATGCCCCCTACCAACATGGAGTGGTACTGCCTGTGGGGATGTGCGTCTGCATCCATGCTGTGCCCATAGCTGACAGTTGTACATCGATACATGCAACATACCTCATTTGGTGTTCTCATGGGTGCATGTTCAACATGGCTCCGCATTGTTTGTGTCTGTCACACAGTCATTGTTGTACATGGTTTACATGCCAGCCATGGCTTACTATATGTGATTCCATGTACTTCATTGGGATACCATCATTATACATTAGAATGGCGTATTCCAGCCATCACATAGCCTTCCTAGATGATACTGTTAGCCAGCCAGTAGTAGGTGTTCCGCCATCTGCACATAAGTCACACAGTACGAGGGCGGCTGATACCCATTCTGGGGACAGGGTGCTGACAGCTGTGGATGGGTGTGATGCTGTTGACAACCATAACTGCACCTGATGGTCACATCTGGATGGGTAACATTCACAACACACACCTACCTTCACGTAGTAACACATCATCTACAACAATGGACATTCCTGCCAGAACAATGTGTGCAGTATGTCTGTATGACCACTGTAGGCACCACTGGTGGCCCCAGCATGGCAGCCAACAGCACCGGTGTATATCCCGCGGAACCATGGGTTACACCATTCACAACACACCTGTCTCGGATGACCCTGTTGTGGATCACAGTGCAGTTCCACACATCATGTTACACTAGGCATCATGCACTGATATGTTGCGGATGTGTGAACAGCTGTGCAACTCAACATATGCACACATGACACATCACCTGGTACAACATATCTCTCATACAACGTGTTATTGTGACCGCCCTGTGATGGCATTACACAGGCTACGTGTACTGGGACATGTGATGGCTCACCGGTGTATTCACCCTCTGGGTGTGTGTCTAGCCAAGTGTACAGTAGGCAGTGGTCTGAACACAGGGACACTGTACATTGACCTACTGTGTCACTGCAACTGTTGCCTATGCTCATACTGTACTTATACAGGCATGTGGTATCTGACCGCTATGACAGTCCTGGTCGATCACACTGCTGTGGCACACATGACCTGCAGCCATCTGCCTGGGGTGTGGAGCACACATGTACATCTTCACATGCTATACTGCCTCTGTGTTGGTGTCACATAACTGTCTCCAGCAGGGCTGTAACAGGCAGGCACAGCATGGGGTCATGTGGGACAATGCTTGCATCTTCCACTGTGCTGCACACAAGCAAGGCACACACACTATTGCACCACTCACATTTATCTGCAGTGACTGGGACCTGCCTCCATGCTCTGCGCAGCATGCCTGCGAGTACGGATTGTACATGGATTGTACCTCCCAGGCACATACCTGGACTGCAACACCCACAGGTGAGGGGATCCCACATCACACAGTGTTTTGCACACATCCTGGATAGTTGCCAAACACAATGCATCATAGGTGCTCAATGTGCAGATACCCATGTTTGTGACCGCTAGACACATTGTAACATGCAACAGAGTTGACATTGTACACCACAGGTTACATGCTGTCTGTGTTGTTATACTGAACATTGGGCCTCAGACAGCTGATACTGCCATGTGCTGACAGCAACCCACACTTCCCTAGAATGGACACCCATGTACCTACACATGCTTGAGGCATGCACTCCACCCAGCTGGCTGACACATTAGACAACACATACCATACCTACACTACCCTCAGCATGCACAATACCTCCATGTGTCTGGTGTGTTTCACCTGGGGTTATCCCCCCTTTGGTGGATGAACACATATGCTTCATGGCCCTGCTAGCCACACCCTGGAAACACACCCATCGCAGCATACACGGAACATGTGTACTACAGTCAGTACTACTGATGTCTGCTGACAGCAGTTGTTAATGGCATGACACCCCAGCAGATGGATAGTGTACATACATATGCTGACACATACCACAGTGCACTTCCGTAGCATGTACACAATGGTAGGGACCATGCTATTCCACACAGAGACATGGCGGTACTGACCTTTTCACAGACGCCACGGTGGTGGTCATGTTCCATGCACATCTGATGTATGGGCACATGTGCAGGCTGTTGCACGGTGGTGTATATTCACATGTGTGGGGTGCATCACTTGTCAGCCATGGTGGGTCCTCGAGGTCCATCACATGCTCCAAGGCTAGCTGCCTACACATGACTGCCGCACATTGCAGTGTGGGGCCTCAGGCAGTGTGGTGGTATGTCTGTGTTGTTTGGCTACATCCACATTCAATGTCACATACAATAGTCACCCAGGCATTGCAGACCGAGATAATGTTGGCAACGTGCCAGGCGATGGTGTACTTGCCAACAATACACACTCTCACTCACTACAGGGTCGCAATCCATACATGGACATCGTAGTGTCCCTGTGGACACATACATGGTACTGACATGCACACATTATGTCCTGGGACACTGGCCCGATGTCACCTTCCGATGTCCCTAGCTGTTATGTCCCACCAACCTGTTTGGTATGTGTCTCCGCACCAGCCCACTATATTCACTGCTAGCATGTTGTCGGACATTGTGTACCTTGACCACCGCACAGCCGCATCTCTCGCACTACCCATGGGTGGCACTGCATTGCACGTGTGGGACTGCATTCATACACCCATGACTGGACCGTTCTGAATGGCACTGGGGCACATCCTCATGAACGTGCTTCATGCACACATTGATGGCCTCCATGCCTTTCCTGGCACCCTTGTTGGGCTTGTGTGTGCCACAGCATGCCACATACACATGCTGGCCACCTGTCGTACTATTGCATGGGCGGTTGGGGTGGTACAGAGGCCAACACATCAGACGTTGTCCTCACATTGCCCTTCGGCACCATTCCACGTTCTGGTATTGGCAACGTACACATCCACCTGCACATCATACCCTGTGTCTCAGGATGTTAGGCTATATGACTCCTGGACAGGACACACAGTGGTGCAAGCATATCATAGTACCTACTACATGTCAGGTACATATGGCATTACACAGTCCTCAGTCATGGGGCCCCTCATGTTCACTATTTGCTTACATACACAACATGCTGTCACAGAGTACTGTCCATGCCTAGATATCCCACACCTACATACCTGGTGCCATTATAGCTCCACCAGCTCATACCGATAATGACCATATGGGTGTCAGTGTGGCAGATACATCATGTGGGTGTCATGGCATCAGGATGCATGGCACATGGTGCATGCACATCACCTTTGCATAGCAACATTCACCCACTGACTATCACATGGATACTGGCCCCGTACATACATATCACATTGTACATGGTTGCTGTACACACATATGCCCCACACGGTCCTGTGGTTACCATATTCCACTGTGGCATGGATACACTTCTGCAGGGCCACACCTATCTGTACTGTGTGTGATGCTGGTGCATAGGTAGCCATTGTACCTGTGGCATACACACATCTACACACGGTCAAGGGTACAATACCACATTTATGGTGTACCTTCCACAATGGCTACAACTTTACATGGCACAGCAAGGAGAGATATCTATACCAAGCGATTGCAGCCCCCCCAAACATTTCCAACGCCCAAGTGAGAACTTCTCTCTCCAAAGCAAAAAACACAGCATCCATGGGACCTGATGGTGTCCCCGGCTGTGTGCTCCACGAACTCAACGAGGAATTAAACCCACAGCTAGGACAGCTGTTTAATCATAGTCTTACCTCTGGATATGTACCCAGGGAGTGGTGCACTGCAACTGTGGTCCCACTTCACAAAGGCGGTGCCTCCACCGACCCTGGAAATTACCGGCCCATTAGCTTGACAAGCCTTATCTGCAAAGCCATGGAGAGGATCATAATGGACCTCATAAATAAAGACATAGGGAATTTGCAGACTTTGGATCCATCCCAGTTTGGCTTTGTCAAAGGCAGATCATGCCTTCTAAACTTGGTTGACATTTTCGAACAGTCACCAAAGCCATTGATGAGGAAAGGCAGTCCATACAGCCTACCTCGATCTGGCGAAGGCCTTTGATACAATACCCCACTCGGGTATCATTGAAAAACTCATCAGCTTAAATGTTAACCCATACATCACAAGATGGGTTGCAAACTGGCTGAGTGACAGAACCCACAGGGTCAGAGTTGCTGGCGCCATGTCAGACTCAAAGCCTGTCACAAGTGGTGTACCACAGGGCTCAGTCCTGGGCCCACTCTTGTTTGGCATCTACTTTTCAAGTACAAGCAAACACAGGAGGGTTATGGCTGACAAAGTTTGCAGATGACTGCAAACTGGGCCATAGTAGAAAACACATCTGACACAGATATCCTTCAGAAGGGTCTCACAGAAACGGATAACTGGTGCCAGAGCCATGGCCTAAAGTTAAATGCCAAAAAATGCATAGTCATACCCTTCGGGAAAACAAGGTTACCCCTAGCTACCAAATAGGTGGCAATCCACTGAGTACAGAAGAAGTTATCAGGGACCTGGGGACCCAGGTTGATAGTAGTCTGTCATTCGACACCCATGTAGCTAAAGTAGTTAGGAAGACCTTCTACATTGCCCACCTTATCATGAAGGGATTCTCATCTAGATCAAGGAGGTCATAGTCTCCTATACTCATCACTCATCAGACCAATGATTGAGTACAATGCCCCATTCGAATGTATCTGACCCGACACTTGCAGCAGCTGGAGAGGCCACAAAGTTCCTCACCAAAAGGATAAAGGGTCTCAAACATCTGTCCTATGCTGCCCGACTGAAAGAACTCCAGCTCTATTCAGTCGCCACCGCTTGCTCAGAGGTGACCTTTGCCTAACATACAAGGCCATGTCAAACCCAGATTTGATGAATATGCTTCACCTCAAAAATCTAGATCCGTCAGAGCCACAAGGGCGGAGACTTAAACCTCGACACGGCTATTAATAGGACGTGCTGGAGGGATAGATTCATCACCCAAAGACTCCCTATGCTGTGGAATAAAATCCCGGTATATGTGAGGCAGAGCACCTCGCTGGCCTTGTTCAAGAGAAATCTTGACCAATGGATGGGAGATCGCAGATATACCCCAGGGATTACCTCAGTGTCACTGCTCAACAGAGGCACAGCAAAATAATGGGTATAGTTCCCCATACTAAAGGGGTGGCGTAAGCCACAAAACTATGGGCTAGGCTTGTAAATGCCCTCGGGCAGATAGCCTAGTATGAACCTATGAACCTATGAACCTATGTGTACCAGGCTCGGACGGTTTACGTATGCGGCTGACAGACGGAAAACACATCTGTACACATCTGCATACCACATACACAGGGGTGTCTTCTGCTCTGACACGGACCATGTCCTCCACATTACTGATGCATATACTCCTCATACATGACAATTGTGGTGGGCAGTGTGAACGGACTGCTCATGGATATGTGCACACATGCCACACTGCATGAGCTAGGCTTCTGTGTTACTTCCGCAGACACAACACACACCATGCTGTGGAACATAGGTCCTGTGCACATCCCACAGGGACACACAGTGGCACTGTTCATGTGATACCTCCCTTGCTGTTTGAGTGACACGTAGTCATGGTACCACCACAGCAGCAGTACTGTGTAGACATGCAGTTGACACCCACCTCTGCTGTTCACAGGACACTACCATGGGGAGGTGACACTACTGTGTACACTGCACATGTGTTTACACATGGACCTGCCAGGCTTCATTGTTGCCCACGATGCACCTGCTACAGATCATTTGGGCATGGTTACTTGGTGTACCTTCCATTTCGGATGGCTATGATGCTACTACTCTGTCCCATACCTACAGGCCATATGTATCCTGTTATTGTACATATCAATATGCAATACCTCCATTATGCATGATATGCCTGTGATACTGTGTATAATGTCTGTCATATCCACCATGACAGCTTTACATTACACATAGTTGACATAGTATCCCCTACTGCAAGGCATACGTGCACATCGGGTGCACATTACGTATGACATCGACGGTATATGCCCATACACATGTGTGCTGTGACAGTATACATACATGTCCTATCCCCTGCTATGGCACTTCCTTGTTGGATATCCACTGCCAGCATCGGCGTGTGGTCTGGCATTGTTCTCTCTAATGCCCCCCTGTGGCAGCCCTTGTGGTGTCTCGGCTGTGTAAATGATGTCTCACTGCTGTGCACACGGTGTCCACAGTCGTTGGTATGCTCAGCAGGATAGCACTACATAACCACCTTTCACCACTCTCTGCATTATGGACAAGTGTCATTACTTACAAACACCATTCCCATACAGTACAGCTTCGTCATACACATCATGCGTTACACACCCTTACATATTGTGTGTTCTACATACCTTGTCGGTGTTTCGTTCCGTGTTTCGTTCCGTGTATCGGTTTTCCTTTTTATTACTCTTTCGGTTGTACACTGCTGGTTCGGTATGAGCATATGGTTTGAATATCCTGGGAGTTGTCCTTATATCTGTCGATACCTGCAACATGTGGGTTCATCCCACCAACTGATGTTCCTCAGTGTGCAATTGTGTGCATATCACCTGTGCATCTACTCCATTCGGACATTACGTGTCGTAACTGGGGTATGGTTGGATTCCTCACCTGGGCGTTGGCTATTTGCCCTACCTTCATGGAGATGGTCTGTATTGTGTTATGTTATGTGTAACTGCAGCCGCTATGTGTGGCGACAGGTACATTTCGCAGTGGTGTTAGCCGTGGATTGTGTGTGTTGGGTATAGTATTTGGTTCGACATGTGGGTGTCCCTGTCCTGACGACGTCTGTTGATGGCATTTTGCATTCGGATGTGTAACATGGCTGTTGTATTCCTTTAAACAATGCATGCAAGCATGCATCCGCCTTTGATTGTGTTTCCCACGCGAGATGTTGCGGTTATGCAGATGTCATTGACTGCCTGTATGTTTGTGCTGCTATTACGGCTTGTATCCCTTTAATATGTACGATGGGGGATATCGGAGGTTGTAGGGGACGGATACGGGTTGTGGGCCTTGCATCTCTACATACACGGTATGGTTGTCTGTGTGCTCCATCCCTGCCTGGGGAGTTGACAGTTAATTGTCTGTTGGTCTGGGAGTGTAGGTTGTGTTGTTGTCATGTGGTGTTGGTATCGCCTGCGTGTGTGCTACATGCATGTATTCCTCCGTCACATCTGTGGTATATCAGCGGTTGTTTGTACGTGACGACTATCCCTTGTCATTCTGTCCCAGATATTTACAGTCATTGTGGTCCTGTTCTTGGGATGGCCTGTTTGCCAGTGGTTGCCACCTATTCAGGTGGGGATTGCTTGTTTGACACTTGTAGAACACACAGCGATGTTTACAGGCTGATACGTGGCCACGGTCAGTACTGGGGTAGCACATACGTATTTCCGCGGTACATACCTATTGCTGTGTGACTTTGCCGACGTATCATTTTGCAATTAGCATATCAGTGTCATACATACGGGCATGATTAGTACATACGTCCTTTCCATTTCCTGTGGGGTATATTCCTGTGCTACAATCTGGGACATTGTCACTTTGTATCATTCTACGTCGCCACACGCCTAGCCAGGGTGGGGCTCTCACTACTACTTTGGGACTACTGGTGTACATATGCCTGTGGCTAATGTACCGTATGCCTACACATATTATTCCACTCTGCCTCTAACATGGCACCAACATACACATATTATGGAGACACACACATTACACTCACACAGCGACACACACGGCACCCTCGCCGCACACATACACATACTACGGCACTCACGGGGACGGTTGCACACAGTACCTGCATGGGCCGCATCACCGGCGGCGGTGTCTACCTCCCCCCTCATATCATCATACTATTACCCGCGCATGTACTGTTACTGTACTGTGGCCTGGCGATCATTCCGACTTGCGGTTATGCATTTCGGTATGTTGCCCTTTCCAAGGTTGGCGATATCCTCTTCTGTTAAACCTCCCGGATGCTCAGGTTGTCGTTTCGCTATGTATACTATGTACAGATATCACGTGTTACATCTCTGTCACCTTACATCCCTCTGATTCCCTGTCTTAACTGTAGTACTTATATGTATATGTGTACATATATTTCTATATATGTAATTATATCTATCTACATATATGTATATGCACATATATACATGTTTATATGTATACACCTTGTGGCGAACGTGGCAGCATACAGCAACGCCGTCTGCTGTAGGACCCGCGTACGGTTCAGGTGTTGGCGTTCCATGCTCCACTGGCTGTTGGGTGTACAGTGTTTGGGGGCTGCCTATGTTGGAGTCACACATGGGGCCACCCATACGGTACACTTTATGGGTGATCATGTTTGTGTGCCGTCCATTTCACTGTGTGTGCTGGTAGGGAGGTGTCAGTCCATGGGGCCTACGCTGTCAGAGTATGTGCTATACATTCCCTCTTTGCCAGGGCATAGGCATATTGGGTACGCCTCCGTCTGCCTACTGGGGCTGGCACAGTGTGTTCATGGTCCTGAACCCTCTGTGCCTGGACTGGCCTTGGCAGTTGTGGTGGGCTTTGTGGCCCTTCACCATTATGTCCCTGCAGCAGCTGCTTCCGCAGGATCATATTATGTAGCATGGCACATACTATGAATATGTGGGCACATGTGCCTGGAGAGTACTGCAGGGCTCCACCGGATGTATCCAAGCACCGGAACAGTGATTTCAGCATCCCAAACACATGCTCTATGATTATTCTGGTTTGTGCGTGTGCCTCATTATGGCGTTCTTGCATGTGTGTGTGTGCATTTCTGATGGGAGTCATCATCCACGGCTCCAGTGCATAGCCAGCATCCCCCACAAGGTGGCCCTGTGGGATGTCCCCCCTGGCGAATACCTGGTACAGCTGTGAGGCACGCCAGATATGGGAGTCGTGGTAGCTTCCAGGGCTGCCAGCACACACATCCATGATAATGCCCTGCGCATTACACACAACCTGGCAATTGATGGATTGGAATCCCTTGCGGTTTATGTAGCGTCTACCCTGCTCCCCAGGTGGTGACTTGATTTGTATGTGCATACAGTCTATCGCACCCAGTACCTCTGGGTATTGTGCCACACGGTGGAAGTGGCGCATATTGCTAGCCAACTCCTCCTGAGATCTGGAGAAGTATATATGCTCATTGGCATGTGGTAACATGGCATCCAGAAACTGGTGTAGTACCCTGGATGCTGATGCCTGTGAGATGCCCATTATATCCCCAGTTGGCCTTTGAAAGGTACCTGTGGCCAGTATTCGCAAGCTTACACATACCTTTGTGTCCACTGGGATGGGCTCCCCTCTGTTGTTTCTTGTTCTCAGGCGTGGCCGGCACAGCTCCACTATTTGCTGTAACGTGTCCCTATCCACCCTGTAACGCTTTACTATCTCCAGGTCTTGTAGCCCCTGGTAGGTTACCCTTGGTCTGAACACTCTCCTTCTCCTCTGAGGCCTACGGTTGTTGTCGGCACCCTCCTCCACAATACCGTCTGTCTGTAACACATGCTGATGGATCACGGCCACGGCAGCACCCAACATGTATATTTTAAAAGTTCCCTGTGTGTTTACACCTATGGTGCGGCATTTGGAAATACATGGCTGTGTGTTGTGTGCATTCACACTTTATACTGTTGTGCTGTACACCCGGTGATGTCATAGGGTGTGTCTGTGCGGCCGTATCTGGGGATTATCTTCCGTGTTTTACCGTTGGCACTGCAACGCTGTTGCCTTTGGTGTTGCATTACTCTTGCCTGCAATGGATTACCTTTCGACCTTCCCTTACTATTTCTGCACGTTGCACCTACTATTTCCTGGCATGCATCCTGCAGAGCCCTGTCATGTGTAGTTTCTGGGACATGGCATATCGTGCGTTTTGTGTGCCACCGCCGTTGTGCTGCCTGTCTGCTTGGCTCTGCTGTGTCAGGTCTTCACTCTTTGCAATCTGCTACCTCCCCTACTTTCTTTGCATTCATATGCCTCCCCTATCCCATTTTGCAGGTTTCTGCATGCAGAGTTGTCAGCTGCCGCCGACTGGCCTTCGTGGGTTGATTAGTGTTGATTGCTCATTACTACTCCAATTACACTTCTTCCGCATTTCCTCATATTCTCAACATCACCTTCCTGTTTCCGATGTTATTTGCGGGGCGAGCGTCACATGACTGGGTTAAGGGAACGTAGTCATCCTCGTGCACATGCACCTCTGCACGCATTGTGTGCTCTCAGCTCAACTATTTCCCCACACGCCGGTCCTGCAGCTGTGATGTGCAATGTGCAGCCCAGGTTTGCTGAGCTCCAATGTGCTTCCTCCTACAGTGGCACACCCCTCTGCAGGTGACATGTATTCCCTCTGAGCCACTCCTCGGTGTATTACCGCTGCACCATTTGGTACAGCCTTACGCTGGCGGGGGGTTTGCGATTCAGTATTATCTGCCTCATTTGCATGGCATTGACTACTAATTCATAGTTACCATGCCGAACACTGCCGCGAGTCCTTGGCAACCCTTGCACCTTGGTTGTGGCTGTCCATGCATACCATGGTGTATTGTGGCTGTGAAGCTGATGTGTATTACGCTGCTGTTTTATAACATTGTCATATTATTTCATTGTTTTGCACCTTCCGCAAACATGTCCTGGGGTTCTGCTGTGAGTTTCTGTGGACATACCATTTATGTTATTATTTACATGTTGTGCATGTTTTCTTTTGACATTCTCTGTGTATTTCGCCATTGGCATATGGCAACAGTGTGATACCTGACGCTGACAGCCTTCCGTTACTCCTATGTTATGTTTGGGAAAATGTAAACCGTTTTTTTTTGTTTACATTGCTGTGGCCTTATGCTACGCCTGCGCCACTTCGTGGATCGCTTTATGCCTTCAATTGCATGGTGCAACACCGCACATGGGGTGTTTAGCATACCTACGCCGGGGGCAGCGCAGATCTGGCGCACGCCGGTAGTGCACGTGGGATTGGATTGTACCTGAATCGCTCGGCGGCCATATTTGGCGTTGTAACGCCTACACTATGCGTGCGCCTGGCGCAAGGTTCATGAATCCCGGGGATTATTTATAATATTACATAGAATAATTTAAAGTAAAATGGATATTTAATTGATATAAATTGTTTAATTGTTTAATTAATTATGTGCTAAATGGGTCCAACCTGCATAAAAGTTACCTTTGACTGGAAGTGAATTATCCCATGAAGGCAAATGGCTGAGGTACCAGATTGAAGTGTTCTTGAAAATAAATAAAGGTTGTGAACAGCCTTGTGCTTTTTTTGTGTATTTTTGGATTTCTATGCCAGTGTTGTTGGTGGATGTTTTAATATATCATTGACAGAATTAGCAAAGACTGTACAACAGCAAATAAATAACTGATACAGCCATAAAACAAAACAAACAAACAAAAAAGCAAACACCCCCCCAGAACATTGTGAACATAGAAAAGAAAAGAAAATTAATATGTTTAAGTTTTATCCCCCCCCATAAGTTAACTATTGAAAAAACTGTCCTTTGGCTTCCATAGTTTCTTTAAAAGCAGCATACAATGCAAGTCTCACTAGCTCAATATAATTCTTCTTCTAGTATGACATGATACAAAAAAGTCTTGCTCTTAAGGTAAGTTAGCACCATTAATAAGGCATTCTTCATATTTAAACTGGCCAGAGATCCATTAATCCATTTCTCATTTTTGTTTTGGTTTGCTGCCACCAGTGAACAACTACAGGGCAATTCTAACAACTGGGCAAACGGCCATCTATGTCAACAGCCTGAGTCATACAAAAATTTGTCTTATTTAGTATTAAAGGACAAATATATGTCTGTATGAGATGTATGCTTCTAAATGTTGCATCACTTTTTTTTCTTACATTGATAAACAAAACATTGCTTAAGTCCATATACAATTCCTTAAATCTAATGGATATTTTAACTATGGATTTGAAGACTAACTAAGTTTAAAGTCTAGCTCCCAGATATTTAATAGGGTATTGACCATTTTCAAATTTCACAAACCACAGGATCCAGCCAATAAGAGCCAAAGTAGCAAGTACACCAGGAACTCCAACAATCATTTCTAGTTTATTGTAACAGAAACAAGTGTAGATATAATCACTTTCATTCCAAATAATTACATGAACTTCATCAGATACAAACAAACTACAGAAATACATTCTTTTAACCACTTTTTAACATGATGTAATTTCCTGATCTAGTCAAATGCATTCAATTAAGGTTTAAAGCAACACAGGAATAAAAAAGAAAAAAATACAAAAGAAAAAAGACAAATGCAGCAGTAATACATACAATTAACTGAATTACTGTAGCCACAGATGTAACCAACCCAAAATAAAACTAGACTACAATAAGTTGTAGAATACTGTAATGTAACAATTTACATATATAAAATGTATAAAACCACTATCTAAGTTACACATAAAAACTGTCCTAAATGGATATAAAATGGACAAAAATAGCCAAAAATACAAAATGAGCTTATGGGTTCAACCCAATAGCAAAACAATAACTCCCAACCATCAAGACACATATAAAATTGTACAAAAATATGTGAAATAAAATTAAAATTGTTAAAATAAAAAATCTTCTATTCAGTGCTTTACATTTTAATAAACAACTACTGGCAGGCTATCATTTAAACCTGGCCAGTGTAGAGCATCTAGTCATAACTGCCAGGTTAGTTTGGCCTTCTCAAGAAGATAGAGCCATGCGGTGTTGACTTCACTTTGATCTGTAATGTCTCTCAAATGTTCACTAATCCTGATCTTAAGTTTACATTTAGTTTTACCAACGTAAAAACATGGACAGTTTGAACAAATAGCGCACCAGACTACCCGCTCTGTAACACAACTGGATCTACCTGGAATCCTAATCATGACATTATTAATTCTGCACATATCAGTTTCCAAAATGTGTGAACAAAATTTACAAGTTCCACACCTGAACATATGTCCATATCTAGGTTGTCCAGATGTGTGTTCAAAAATGTTCTTTAAATTATGTCCCTTTTTAAATATGCACAAAGGTTTCTCATCCAGAATGTTAAAGAGGTCCCTCTCATGACTAGGTAACATCCAATTTTTATTGCGAATGTCACTTATGTGTTGTGCATCACATGAAAAAGGTGTAGAAAAGCTAGAGTTGTAGTTAATAACTACAAGTTCCTTGGAATTACCATTATTCTCAACCGGAATATCATTAGTTTGATAGTTCAAATTCTGAATGAAATTGGGGACATTTGTTACTGTCACCATCTCTGAAGTGACTGATGTAGTATTGGAAGGCCTCATGGCAAAAAATGGCCCTGTATTCTTTTAGTTCTCACTTCAGACATAATATTGGTAATTAACTGTGAGGGGTACCCTCTCTTAAGGAACATTTCTTTCAAATTGTGGCACTCATTAATAAAGGCTGACCATGCAGTAATCATATGTGCTGCTCGTACAAATTATCCTTTTACCACAGCACGTTTATGTGTAAGAGGGTGACAGCTATCATAATAAAGGAAACTGTTGGAATATGTTTCCTTCCTAAAAATTTCGGCCACAAATCTTTCTTTTACTATATCCTTTTTTGATAACATATCTAGGTATGACTTCTCAGTGTTGTTAACATTATGGGTAAACTTCAAAAAAGGGGTGGTCAAATTGATGTAATCTAAATGTTCAGAAACTTGATATCATCCAAATATCTCATGTAAGTGTGACAAAATGGGAAAAAAGTAGATGTCCTCAAAAATCTTTTCTCCAATTCAAGCATAACAATGTTTGTGTAGAGCCCCCCACAAGCAGAACCCATTGCAACACCTTGCAATTGTAAATAGTATTCATTGTCAAACAGGATATAGTTAATCCTAAGGACCATGTCTAATAACTGTTCATAAACATTTATTCACTCCTGTGCAACCCCTTTGAATGGAGAAAATCACAAAACCATTCAACCCCTAATGTGTGTGGGATTACAGAGTATAAATCAACCACATCTATTGTAATAAATAGAAAATCTGGGTTGAAACTGATATTTATTTTACTGACAAAATCCCATGAATCAATACACAAATGAGTTTCCTCATCTAAAAAATGCCTTAAATGAACATCCAGAAAATTCGCAAGAGGGTGGGTAACTGAACCCCCATCATCCACAATTGGGCACATGGGGGGCACTTGAATGTTTTTATGGAGCCTTGGTAGTCCAAAGATGATTGGTGTAATAGGAAATTCAACCAAAAGGTAATGTAATTCATGAATAGTAATGTGTTCAAAATAGTCTTCATTTTTGAAATATAATCATCAGTTTTCATAATAACAACCCCACCCCTTGTCTGGTTTCATTATTCTAATACCTTGCATTTGTTTCAACCTTTCTAACTCATTTTCTTCACCCCCAGTTAAATTCATGGTAAAATTCTTACTTCTGGATTTATAGCATAAATTTTTTATGTCTAATTCACAGATTCTTTCAAAAGAAGCCAGGACAGGGTGAATGGGGGGTTGTATGAGCTGGAAATGTTAAATGGTTCACATACATGCTCCACACCTTGAAACATTAAATGTAAATTTATTTTTCTAACATATAGTTTAAGATCTAATAAAGTGTTAACAACATTGGCATGATGACTGGGGATAAACGTAAAACCTTTAGCCAAAATGTCACATGTCGTAACATTTAGTACTACATCAGAAAAATTATAAACTTTAAAATCACCAGTGCTGTTGAAATCAATATGCACTAGAGAAGTCTGGACATTGAATTCATTGTCCATAATACAGTGATAAAACACTGTCAGGCATCATTTCCTCCCTCTCCATGAGTTCTTGTACCCCCCCTCTGTTCATTCGGCCGTTTATTGAGGGGTCCATTACTATTCATGAATTATATTACTTGTTGGTTGAATTTCCTATTACACCAACCATCTTTGGACTACTAAAACTCCATAAAAAACATTCAAGTGCCCCCCATGCACCCAATTGTGGATGCTAGGGGTTCAGTTACCCACCGTCTTGCAAAATTTCTGGATGTTCAGTTAAAGCATTTTTTAGATGAGCAAACTCATTTATGTATTGATTCATGGGATTTTCTCAGTAAAATAAATAATATCAGTTTCGACCCAGATTTTCTATTTATTACAATAGATGTGGTTGATTTATACTCTGTAATCCCACACACATTAGGGGTTGAATGGTTTTGTGATTTTCTCCATTCAAAAGGGTTTGCACAGGAGTGAATAAATGTTTATGAACAGTTATTAGACATGGTCATTAGGAATAACTATATCCTGTTTGACAATGAATGCTATTTACAATTGCATGGTGTTGTGATGGGTTCTGCTTGTGGAGGGCTCTATGCAAACATTGTTATGCTTGAATGGGAGAAGAGATTTTTAAGGACATCTACTTTTTTCCCATTATGTCACACTTACATGAGATATTTGGACAATATCTTTATTTTATGGGAAGGCCCCAAACAACAAGTTTCTGAATTTTTTAGATTACATTAATTTGACCACCCCTTTTTTGAAGTTTACCCATAATGTTAACAACAAAGAGATGTCATACCTGCATGTGTTATTAAAAAAGGATATAGTAGAAGAAAGATTTGTGGCTGAATTATTTAGGAAAGAAACATATTTCAACAGTTTCCTTCATTATGATAGCTGTCACCCTCTAACACAGAAACATGCTGTGGTACAAGTCAGTTTGTACGAGCAGCACATATAATTACTGCATGGTCAGCGTTTATTAATGAGTGCCACAATTTGAAAGAAATGTTCCTTAAGAGAGGGTACCCCTTACAGTTAATTACCAATATTATGTCTGAAGTGAAACTAAAAGAATACAGGGCCATTTTTTGCCAATTCTGGGTACATCTAATTTGAGGCCTTCCAATACTACATCAGTCACTTCAGAGATAGTGACAGTAACAAATGTTCCCAATTTCACTCAGAATTTGAACTATCAAACTAATGATATTCCGGTTGAGAATAATGGTAATTCCAAGGAACTTGCAGTTATTAACTACAACTCTAGCTTTTCTACACCTTTTTCATGTGATGCACAACACATAAGTGACATTCTCAATAAAAATTGGATGTTACTTAGTCATGAGACGGACCTCTTTAACATTCTGGGTGAGAAACCTTTGTGCATATTTAAAAAGGGACATAATTTAAAAAACATATTTGAACACACATCTAGACAACCCAAATATGGACATATGTTCAAGTGTGGAACTTGTAAATTTTGTTCACACACTTTGGAAACTGATATGTGCAGAATTAATAATGTCATGGTTAGGATCCCAGGCAGATGCAGTTGTGTTACAGAGCGGGTAGTCTACTGCGCTATTTGTTCAAACTGTCCATGTTTTTATGTTGGTAAAACTAAACGTAAACTTAGGATCAGGATTAATGAACATTTGAAAGACATTAGGGATCAGAGTGAAGTCAACGCTCTTGCCAAGTACATTAGAGATTTTCATAATCATAAATTTAAATTTATTGTCTTAGAGGTGCAAGAAAAATATGACAGGGGGGCCGCATGCACTATCTTCTTGAGAAGGCCGAACTAACCTGGCAGTTATGACTCGATGCTCTATGCTGGCCAGGTTTGAATGACAGCCTGTCCATTAGTTGTTTATTAAAACTTAAATCACTGAACAGACGAATTTTTATTTTAACAATTTTAATTTTATTTCACATATTTATGTACAATTTTATATGTGTCTTGATGGTTGGGAGTTATTGTTTTACTATTGGGTTGAACCCATAAGCTCATTATGTATTTTTGGGCTATTTTGTATCCATTTTATATCCATTTAGGACAGTTTTTATATGTAACTTAGGGATTCACTTCATAACACTGAAAGCTCAAAACACTGAAACTCAAAACACTGAAAACACATATCATACATATACTGAGTTTAAACAACATAAATCATAACACTTTCCACCAAGTGTAAGCAGGGGGGCAAGCCACCCTGCATCCCACACCCCCTGCTACTTATTTATATCAACTCCAAGATTGCACTTGTGCTTGCCCCCCTGCTTACCCTTGGTGGAAAGTGCTATGATATATGTTGTTTAAACTCAGTATATGTATGATATGTGTTTTCAGTGTTTTGAGTTTCAGTGTTTTGAGTTTTTCGTGTTTTGAAGTTTCAGTGTTTTGGTCTTCTATATTATGAAGTTTTCTCATTTTCAGTGTTTTGAGTTTTCAGTGTTATGAAGTGAATCCGTAACTTAGATAGCGGTTTTATACACTTTATATATTTAAATTGTTACATAATAGTATTCTACAACTTATTCTAGTTTAGTTTTATTTTGGGATGGTTACATCTGTGGCTACAGTAATTCAGTTAATTTTATGTATTACTGCTGCATTTGTTGTTTTTCTTTTGTCTTTTTTCTTCCTGTCTTGCTTTAAGCCTTAATTGAATGCATATGTCTAGATCAGGAAATGGCATCATGTTAAAAAGTGGTTAAAAGAATGCATTTCTGTAGTTTGTTTGTATCTGATGAAGTTCATGTAAATATTTGGGACAAAAGCGCTTATGTCTACACTTGTTTCTGTTGCAATAAACTAGAAGTGATTGTTGGAGTTCCTGGTGTACTTGCTACTTCATTTTTTGGCTGGGAATCCTCTTTTGGTGCAGATTCCTTGGCTCTTATTTCCTGCATTGTGGCTTGTGACTTTTTCTTCCTGTTTGTGGGTTTATTCGTTTTTTTGGATTCCTGTTTGTTCTGGTCGCAAAGGATGGAGGTGGAGCAAGCCAATGGTGTACTGAACGCAACTATGAGCAACGGAAGCAGTTCTATGTCCATTAATATGTCTATTTGTGAGCTTATTTTACTTTTACAGCAGCTAAATCAGACAATGGATCATTTTGAGCAGATTTCACTGACACAGATGTCCTTACATTTCACCTCAAGTACTTTTCCACAGCATTTACAAACAGAGGGCACTTTTCAACCAGCTATACACCCTAACTGCAATGTTATTAGGAATTTGGACTTAAGACTGGATGCTAGATTCACAGAGGTTAGTAACATGCTCACAGAACCTGTTTTAAACAGTAATAACGCCAACCAAAGATATGATGTTGTTTTAACTCACTGGCTTAAAGACAGTACTATATTTTCAGACTCTGGCCGTTAATACTAGTTGTTTGAATGACTGGTTTTCTGCTTTTGATCATTTGTTGCTTAAAATAAAAAAACTGCAAATGGACAATGCATACTTTAAAGAATGCATAAGACTAGAGATTGTACCAAGGGGTTTATGCATCTGGTGTTACCCTACTGGCCTCATCCCAGGTTCAAACTTTCACAAGGAACTTATCAGTTTATTTGATAAGTTTGGACTTGAATATATGGACATGGTTATTAAACATAACCAAGAAGAAATTGACAAACTAAGTCATGAGGTGTCTGTCTTGGATAAACAGATTGTTAGTGAATCAGCCTTCAACGATAACAAATTTGAATATAATCATATTTTTCACTCAGTTGAGAAGCAAATGGTTTCTATTAAGAATAGAAAGGTTAAAAATATGGGTGGAGATGAAAGGAACTACGCAAATCATGTGGCATACCCCCCCTCACAGTAATGGCATATGTACCATCTTATGACATTAACACTGACTTTGAGCAGGAATCTATAGAGGAACATTTTTTAGGGGAAGAGAATTTCCCACAGCTAAGAAGGTCAGAATGCCTTATGAACCAAAAGGGTACCAACTACAATCCTCAGATGAGACAACAATTTTCTCCTCAGAGAGGCAATGGGTGAATGAACAGAGAGGGGTACAAGAACTCATGGAGAGGGAGGAAATACTGCCTGACAGTTTTGTACCACAGTGTATTATGGACAATGAATTCAATGTCCAGACTTCTCTTGTGCATATTGATTTCAACAGCACTGGTGATTTTAAAGTTTATAATTTTTCTGATCTAGTACTAAATGTTACGACATGTGGCCTTTTGGCTAAAGGTTTTAAGTTTAACCCCAGTCATCGTGCCAATGTTGTTAACACCTTATTAGATCTTATACTATATGTTAGAAAATTAAATTTAAATTTAATGTTTCAAGGTGTGGAACATGTATGTGAATCATTTAAAATTTCCAGCTCATACAACCCCCCCCCCCCATTTCACCCTGTCCTGGCTTCTTTTGAAAGAATCTGTGAATTAGACATAAGAAATTTATGCTATAAATCCAAAAGTAAGAATTTTATCATGAATCTTACTGGGGACAAAGAAAATGAGTTAGGTTCTGCTTGTGGGGGGCTCTACACAAACATTGTTATGAATTGGAGAAGAGATTTTTGAAGATATCTACTTTTTTCCCATTTTGTCACACTTACATGAGATTTTTGGATGTTATCTTTATTTTATGGGAAGGCCCCAAAGAACAAGTTTCTGAATTTTTAGATTACATCAATTTGACCACCACTTTTTTGAAGTTTACCCATAATGTTAACACAGAGATGTCATACGTAGATATGTTATTAAAAACGGATATAGTAGAAGAAAGATTTGTGGCCGAAATATTTAGGAAGGAAACATATTTCAACAGTTTCCTTCATTATGATAGCTGTCACCCTCTAACACAGAAACGTGTTGTGGTGCAAGTCAGTTTGTACGAGCAGCACGTATAATTACTGCATGGTCAGCCTTTATTAATGAGTGCCACAATTTGAAAGAAATGTTCCTTAAGAGAGGGTACCCCTTACAGTTAATTATCAATATTATGTCTGAAGTGAGAACTAAAATAATACAGGGCCATTTTTTGCCAATTCTGGGTACATCTAATTTTGAGGCCTTCCAATACTACGTCAGTCACTTCAGAGATGGTGACAGTAACAAATGTCCCCAATTTCACTCAGAATTTGATCTATCAAACTAATGATATTCCGGTTGGGAATAATAGTAATTCCATGGAACTTCTAGTTATTAACTACAACTATAGCTTTTCTACACCTTTTTCATGTGATGCACAATACATAAGGGACATTCTCAATAAAAATTGGATGTTACTTAGTCATGAGACGGACCTCTTTAACATTCTGGGTGAGAAACCTTTGTGCATATTTAAAAAGGGACATAATTTAAAAAACATATTTGAACACACATCTAGACAACCCAAATATGGACATATGTTCAAGTGTGGAACTTGTAAATTTTGTTCACACACTTTGGAAACTGATATGTGCAGAATTAATAATGTCATGGTTAGGATCCCAGGCAGATGCAGTTGTGTTACAGAGCGGGTAGTCTACTGCGCTATTTGTTCAAACTGTCCATGTTTTTACGTTGGTAAAACCAAACGTAAACTTAGGATCAGGATTAATGAACATTTGAAAGACATTAGGGATCAGAGTGAAGTCAACGCTCTTGCCAAGTACATTAGAGATTTTCATAATCATAAATTTAAATTTATTGTCTTAGAGGTGCAAGAAAAATATGACAGGGGGGCCGCATGCCCTATCTTCTTGAGAAGGCTGAACTAACCTGGCAGTTATGACTCGATGCTCTGCGCTGGCCAGGTTTGAATGATAGCCTGTCCATTAGTTATTTATTAAAACTTAAATCACTGAACAGATGAATTTTTATTTTAACAATTTTAATTTTAATTTTATTTCACATATTTATGTACAATTTTATATGTGTCTTGATGGTTGGGAGTTATTGTTTTACTATTGGGTTGAACCCATAAGCTCATTATGTATTTTTGGGCTATTTTGTATCCATTTTATATCCATTTAGGACAGTTTTTATATATAACTTAGGGATTCACTTCATAACACTGAAAGCTCAAAACACTGAAACTCAAAACACTGAAAACACATATCATACATATACTGAGTTTAAACAACATAAATCATAGCACTTTCCACCAAGTGTAAGCAGGGGGGCAAGCCACCCTGCATCCCACACCCCCTGCTACTTATTTATATCAACTCCAAGATTGCACTTGTGCTTGCCCTCCTGCTTACCCTTGGTGGAAAGTGCTATGATTTATGTTGTTTAAACTCAGTATATGTATGATATATGTTTTCAGTGTTTTGAGTTTTTCGTGTTTTGAAGTTTCAGTGTTTTGGTCTTCTATATTATGAAGTTTTCTCATTTTCAGTGTTTGAGTCTTCAGTGTTGTGAAGTGAATCCGTAACTTAGATAGTGGTTTTATACACTTTATATATTTAAATTGTTACATAATAGTATTCTACAACTTATTCTAGTCTAGTTTTATTTTGGGATGGTTACATCTGTGGCTACAGTAATTCAGTTAATTTTATGTATTACTGTTGCATTTGTTGTTTTTCTTTTGTCTTTTTTCTTCCTGTCTTGCTTTAAGCCTTAATTGAATGCATATGTCTAGATCAGGAAATGGCATCATGTTAAAAAGTGGTTAAAAGAATGCATTTCTGTAGTTTGTTTGTATCTGATGAAGTTCATGTAAATATTTGGGACAAAAGCGCTTATGTCTACACTTGTTTCTGTTGCAATAAACTAGAAGTGATTGTTGGAGTTCCTGGTGTACTTGCTACTTCATTTTTTGGCTGGGAATCCTCTTTTGGTGTAGATTCCTTGGCTCTTATTTCCTGCATTGTGGCTTGTGACTTTTTCTTCCTGTTTGTGGGTTTATTCGTTTTTTTTTGGATTCCTGTTTGTTCTGGTCGCAAAGGATGGAGGTGGGGCAAGCCAATGGTGTACTGAACGCAACTATGAGCAACGGAAGCAGTTCTATGTCCATTAATATGTCTATTTGTGAGCTTATTTTACTTTTACAGCAGCTAAATCAGACAATGGATCATTTTGAGCAGATTTTACTGACACATATGTCCTTGCATTTCACCTCAAGTACTTTTCCACAGCATTTACAAACAGAGGGCACTTTTCAACCAGCTATGCACCCTAACTGCAATGTTATTAGGAATTTGGACTCAAGACTGGATGCTAGATTCACAGAGGTTAGTAACATGCTCACAGAACCTGTTTTAAACAGTAATAACGCCAACCAAAGATATGATGTTGTTTTAACTCACTGGCTTAAAGACAGTACTATATTTTCACAGACTCTGGCCATTAATACTAGTTGTTTGAATGACTGGTTTTCTGCTTTTGATCATTTGTTGCTTAAAATAAAAAAACTGCAAATGGACAATGCATACTTTAAAGAATGCATAAGACTAGAGATTGTACCAAAGGGTTTACGCATCTGGTGTTACCCTACTGGCCTCATCCCAGGTTCAAACTTTCACAAGGAACTTATCAGTTTATTTGATAAGTTTGGACTTGAATATATGGACTTGGTTATTAAACATAACCAAGAAGAAATTGACAAACTAAGTCATGAGGTGTCTGCCTTGGATAAACAGATCAGATTGTTAGTGACTCAGCCTTCAACGATAACAAATTTGAATATAATCATATTTTTCACTCAGTTGAGAAGCAAATGGTTTCTATTAAGAATAGAAAGGTTAAAAATATGGGTAGAGATGAAAGGAACTACGCAAATCATGTGGCATACCCCCCCCTCACAGTAATGGCATATGTACCATCTTATGACATTAACACTGACTTTGAGCAGGAATCTATAGAGGAACATTTTTTAGGGGAAGAGAATTTCCCACAGCTAAGAAGGTCGGAATGCCTTATGAACCAAAAGGGTACCAACTACAATCCTCAGATGAGACAACAATTTTCTCATCAGAGAGGCAATGGGTGAATGAACAGAGAGGGGTACAAGAACTCATGGAGAGGGAGGAAATAATGCCTGACAGTTTTGTACCACAGTGTATTATGGACAATGAATTCAATGTCCAGACTTCTCTTGTGCATATTGATTTCAACAGCACTGGTGATTTTAAAGTTTATAATTTTTCTGATGTAGTACTAAATGTTACGACATGTGGCCTTTTGGCTAAAGGTTTTAAGTTTAACCCCAGTCATCGTGCCAATGTTGTTAACACCTTATTAGATCTTACACTATATGTTAGAAAATTAAATTTAAATTTAATGTTTCAAGGTGTGGAACATGTATGTGAATCATTTAAAATTTCCAGCTCATACAACCCCCCCCCCCCCCCCATTTCACCCTGTCCTGGCTTCTTTTGAAAGAATCTGTGAATTAGACATAAGAAATTTATGCTATAAATCCAAAAGTAAGAATTTTACCATGAATCTTACTGGGGACAAAGAAAATGAGTTAGGTTCTGCTTGTGGGGAGCTCTACACAAACATTGTTATGAATTGGAGAAGAGATTTTTGAAGTTATCTACTTTTTTCCCATTTTGTCACACTTACATGAGATTTTTGGATGTTATCTTTATTTTATGGGAAGGCCCCAAAGAACAAGTTTCTGAATTTTTAGATTACATCAATTTGACCACCACTTTTTTGAAGTTTACCCATAATGTTAACACAGAGATGTCATACGTAGATATGTTATTAAAAACGGATATAGTAGAAGAAAGATTTGTGGCCGAAATATTTAGGAAGGAAACATATTTCAACAGTTTCCTTCATTATGATAGCTGTCACCTCTAACACAGAAAAGTGTTGTGGTGCAAGTCAGTTTGTACGAGCAGCACGTATAATTACTGCATGGTCAGCCTTTATTAATGAGTGCCACAATTTGAAAGAAATGTTCCTTAAGAGAGGGTACCCCTTACAGTTAATTATCAATATTATGTCTGAAGTGAGAACTAAAATAATACAGGGCCATTTTTTGCCAATTCTGGGTACATCTAATTTTGAGGCCTTCCAATACTACGTCAGTCACTTCAGAGATGGTGACAGTAACAAATGTCCCCAATTTCACTCAGAATTTGATCTATCAAACTAATGATATTCCGATTGGGAATAATAGTAATTCCATGGAACTTCTAGTTATTAACTACAACTATAGCTTTTCTACACCTTTTTCATGTGATGCACAATACATAAGGGACATTCTCAATAAAAATTGGATGTTACTTAGTCATGAGAGGGACCTCTTTAGCATTCTGGGTGAGAAACCTTTGTGCATATTTAAAAAGGGACATAATTTAAAAAACATATTTGAACACACATCTAGACAACCCAAATATGGACATATGTTCAAGTGTGGAACTTGTAAATTTTGTTCACACACTTTGGAAACTGATATGTGCAGAATTAATAATGTCATGGTTAGGATCCCAGGCAGATGCAGTTGTGTTACAGAGCGGGTAGTCTACTGCACTATTTGTTCAAACTGTCCATGTTTTTACATTGGTAAAACCGAACATAAACTTAAGATCAGGATTAATGAACACTTGAGAGACATTACGGATCAGAGTGAAGTCAACACTGCATGGCTCTATCTTCTTGAGAAGGCCGAACTAACCTGGCAGTTATGACTAGATGCTCTACACTGGCCAAGTTTAAATGATAGCCTGCCAGTAGTTGTTTATTAAAATGTAAAGCACTGAATAGATGAATTTTTATTTTAACAATTTTAATTTTAATTTTATTTCACATATTTTTGTACACTTTTATATGTGTTTGGATGGTTGGCAGTTATTGTTTTGCTATTGGGTTGAACCCATAAGCTCATTATGTATTTTTTGGCTATTTTGTATCCATTTTATATCCATTTAGGACAGTTTTTATGTGTAACTAAATGGTTTTATACACTTTATATATTTAAATTGTTACGTAACAGTATTCTACAACTTATTCTAGTCTAGTTTTATTTTGGGATGGTTACATCTGTGGCTACAGTAATTCAGTTAATTTTATGAATTACTGCTGCACTTGTCTTTTTTCTTTTGTCTTTTTACTTTTTTATTCCTGTGTTGCTTTAAGCCTTAATTGAATGCATTTGACTAGATCAGGAAATTACATCATGTTAAAAAGTGTTTAAAATAATGCATTTCTGTGGTTTGTTTGTATCTGATGAAGTTTGGGACAAAAGCACTTATATCTACACTTGTTTCTGTTGTAATAAACTAGAAGTGATTGTTGGAGTTCCTGGTGTACTTACTACTCCATTTTTTTGGCTGGAAATCCTCTTTTGGTGTGGATTCCTTGGCTCTTATTGCCTGCATCCTGTGGTTTGTGACTTTTTCTTCCTGCTTGTGGATTTATTTGTGTTTCTGGATTACCATTTTCAAATTAGTTATAGTTAAGATGTCTAACATTTGGATAATAGGTTAAGAATATTTGTACATATTGTCAACTTATACCCCAGCAAAAATCGTTTATGTGTTTAGTAGTATCTACTGTGGTGGTTGTCAGACATGTTTGGTAAAAAATAATTAGGCATTTGAAACACTTGCTGTATGGAATTAGTTGGAAACAATGTTCAACAGCCCAATGCCTCCTTAATTTTATTTTTATATTTGATGCATACATTTACAGTGGTTTTCACATACTGATTCTGAAATAGAATTCAGTGTCAAGAATATTATTTATATTAATAAGTCTGAAATTATATAGTGATTCAGTTCATACAATGGGCCTTTATATGGTTTTATTCATAAATAATAAAAATAATGTGGGCTAGTACCTTTAATAACAGGTCAGATAATTTAATGCCAAACTCTTCTTACGATGTCATTATATTGGCCATGGAACACCGATAGATCCCCTTCTCTTGACAAAATTTTTTTTCAGAGTTTAAGGACTTTATTAATGATATTAGGAGTGGGTTGTATTATCTCATAGGCTTTGAAAAAGATCTAACTGGGAGGAAAGAGAATTTTGTTATATTAATTCTACTAACTAGAAAGAGATAATCCCCAGGATTCATGAAGCTCAGCGCAAGGACGGTGTTAGCCTTGCGCCGACCATGCGGTGTAGAGATGGTGCAGTAGCACCACATGTATATTAATGAAGGCGAGCTGCCGCAATGTCCACGTGCATAGGAAACATGCACGAGTGCAGGGGGTGTGTCTAAGCGCTGCATGAAGGCTTGAACATGTCGGTTGCAGACGTGCAACCTAAAATGCTGACTAGTACAGCCTGCCTCTAATAATAATCACTCCTGTCAGTGTCTGTGGATACTGAAATGTATGCAAAGCATGCAACACGGTTTTGCGAACACCAAAATAAAAAGTAAACAGCACGTAGCTGAATATTGAGTCCCTGTACCTCAAACAAATGACATTTAAAACCCCGTGCCCGTATTCCATTGTAGTGCTGATTGTTATACCAAGTGGAAGTGAAACGCAGTGTGTTAGCATGCCGCTGCCATTTGCTAAGCCTAGCCCAATGGTTTGGGTTACCACCTGTCCCATTTTGTGAGGGACAGTCCCTCTCTGGGCAGTTGTGTCCGTACCAAAACCATTATAAATGTTAAATGTCCTGCAATTGTAGGACATAATTATGTCCCATATTTTATGTAATAGTTCCATACAATACGTATTTCTGTATGTAAAATACCTAAATATTACAAGAAACAGAATAAGCAACTAAACTGCTACAATAATAAGCTTTTATTTAGGCATAATACTAAAGTACTACCCGTTGTACTGACTGTGGGTATGTGTTGGCCTTTAAAATCTGATCTGTGTCCCGAAAAATGTTCCATTCTGCTCATATGAAAAGGTGGCAACCCTACCAATGGTCAGAGCATTCACTCAATATCTGTCCATTCACTGTCCAAGTCATCCTTTTCTGGACGGCCCAAAGATGAACGGGTATTACCTGGGTCTACCTATCATGTCATGAAAGATAAGTATTTGCGTGTACCTATGTGCGTGAAGTACAGCATGTGGAAGATCAAACATGCTAGGGTAGTCCTCACAACCATATTGGTACCAGAGATATGTAGTGTATGCAATGTGTTCTGTTGACTGTGCCATGGGCCATCAACCAGAGAAGGAATGGATGGTTTGTGTGGAATATGGGGGTGGGGGGTGATGGATAATGTAATGAATCGCCAAGGGGAGACTGGGTTGGATGCATAATAGGTGAACTGGAGGTGTACGAGGGAGCAGTGGGGGAATCAGAAAGAAAACCAAAGAACAAACATTCACATCCGCAATACAACCTGACAGGCCATACTGTAGAACACAATCCCACAAACATATGAACATTAAAATGCGCGATACACATGTACAGAAACATTACCGACTCACACCCACATAATGGTCTGGCCTGAACTGAGCCATCCAACCCCAACACACCTGGATACATAATTGAATACCCATCATCCCCTCCACAGCACACTCCCCCCTTTCTGAACGTCCACCAAAACCACCCATACTCGGGCTGCTAGCTTGGCGCAGCCATATCTGCACATAGTGACCCCTACTCATATCTAGTAGGCAGTCTCACCCTAGGCAGTCTCAGGATTGCAAACTATGTATCCCCTGCATGTATAACCCTACCTCATTTTCATAAATCCAAAAGAATTGAGGTTATTGGTCCCCAAAATTTTTGGATATACCTCATGGGATAAGTATCTGTTCTAAAGATTAGACTTGGTGTCACGACACGATGTCCAGTCCCGTAGACATCTGGACACAAGTTGTATGAGCAGTAGTTGTCCAAAACACTGCTCAGCCTCCAGCCGGTCCTGCAGAACCTACAACCCGGGATTAAACACCTGACCATGATGCACGTCTCCCCACGTGCATTATCGGGAATATATTCTTTTCACATTCGCATAGCTACACATCACACATACATGCATATAAGTAGTTGTCAAGTATGTGTCCAATTCATGAATATGTATACTTGTAAATGTAGACTTATGCGTCTCAGAAACATATGAATAGGAACATGTAGTATACATATGTACACCACCCGACTGTCACATTTGTTGCCAGTACTGTGTAATGGCTGTAGTAAAGTCATATATCCTAATTACTATCCATAGAGAATGTATCACGGATGGTTTAGTGGTAAAACCAGTGACTATGGTGTTCCTGTTCCCATTTCCAAGCCATGCAAGGGCTAATTTTATATGATGGCCACAATAGTGGCAGTCGGTTATAGGGTGATTAAGGCGCTTTAAAGCAGACATAAGTAGGATTACCACCTGTCCCACTTTGCGAGGGACAGTCCCTTTTTGGGCAGTTGTGTCCTGACCAAAATTATTAAAATGGCAAATGTCCTGAGATTGTAGGAAATAATTATGCAACAGTTGCATAAAATAGTTATTTCTGTATGTAAAATACCTAAATGTTACAAGAAACAGAATAAGCAACTAAACTGCTACAAGAATAAGCTTTCATTTAGGCAAAAATGTCAAGTTCTATCCTTTGTACTCACCGTGGGCATGTGTCGGCCTGTAAAATCTGATGTGTGTCCAGAAAATGTCCCACTTAGGCCATTTGAAAAGGTGACAACCATAGACGTAAGCGGGTATGCAAGCATGTATACGCAACGGTAAGTGGCGGTAATTCAACGGTAATGGAAATGTAAATAAGCATGTAGGTGTATATGCATGTGTATGTACAGAACATGGTCACAATATAGCAGGCATGACAAATGTGAAGGGAAACAGCAGCGGAACCCCCCCCCCCCATAATATTTAGTGCTGTTATATCAGGTTGGTCATAGGTGAGCACACCTCTGCATCCTCAACCACAGGTAGAATGCTTACAAGTGGAACTAACTATGTCTCCATACTAAGTATGACTTTCAAACAGATACAGGGTAGTCCCAGTCAACAGTCGGACGAGCTGAAAATCAGAAGACTAATTGAACACCCTGACCATGATATAAACGTATGCCCCAGGACTATAAGCTTGGGACATCTGAATATACTTGGAGTGAGCCAACATATGGGACTTGTCTAAAGCAGTAGGGAATGGCACATGTGTAGTAGTGCGGTTTTCCCAACAGGAAAATGGATGCCTGCTGTGTTAGTGAAGTGTCGAGGAGTGTGTTCGGGTAACTATGAACCATGGGTATACATATAAATGAAGCAGAACACCAATAGTGTAGTGGTTAGAGCATCCGACTATCGAGCAGATGTTGCCGATTCAACTGCAGCACACACCATTTATGATGCATAATCCGTATATGAGCATATCTTGCTAAATTTATGCTGTATAAAGATATAATATCAATGAAATGTGAACTGGGGTGACGTATCACAGTAAGAACGTAGAAGGTTTTTGTTTGACATGAATTGGCGGTTAAACGGAAAACCGCAGCTGAAAAGTGTTGTACTCACCCTTTGTCCAACGGCCCTTGTTCTGCCCAGCAACACAATAACCCGCGTCAGCCAGGCCCAACACCAGGACCCTACACATCACAATCAATGTGATTTACCACTATGCCACGGCAGTTATCCCTAACGTCGGTGTTATCACAAACATAGCAGACAGCACAGTCAGTCAACAGTATGATCAAAGTAATTAAATCATGCAGATGTGTATGCATGCGTACATACACATATATATGTGTGTATATATATATATATATATATATATATATATATATATATATATATATATATACATATAGGGTAACCACCTGTCCCACTTTGCAAGGGACAGTCCTTCTTTGGGCAGTTGTGTCCTGTACAATTAGTGTCAAATGTCAGATGTCCTGAGATTTAATGACAAAAATATTTCCTATATTTATGTAATAGTTGCATAAAACAGTTATTCTGTATCTGAAACACCTAAATGTTATAAGAAACTGAATAAGCAACTAAAATGCTACACGAATAAGCTGTCATTTAGACATAAAAGTGAGGTTCTGTCCTTTGTACTGGCTGTGGGTATGTGTCGGCTTGCAAAATCTTGACATTTATACCAAAAATGTCCTACTTTGGCCATTTGAAAGGGTGGCAACTATATATACAGAATGAACATGGAAACAAGAAAGCATTCATAATGAATGTGAAGGAAAATAGCAGCAGAACACCCGTATTATCTAGTGCTGACATATCAAGCTGGCCAAAATCCCTGCGTCTTTAACCACAGGCAGGAAGCTAACAGTGAGAGTTACCTTGTCCATGTGCTAAATCTGACTTTCAAATGGGTACAGGGCAGTCCCGGTCCTCAGTCGGACAAGCCTAAACCTGGATGACCACATGAACACCCTGACAATCACACACATACATGTGCCAGGACTATAGGCTTTGGAGGTCTGAATATACTCTGAGTGAGTCAATATGCGGCACGGGTCCAGAGCAGTAGGGAATGGCACATGTGTAG